>NC_057802.1:133397472-133490272 GCF_018294505.1 Triticum aestivum
CAACTACAAGAAAAGTATTAAGAATAAATTCTAACCATAGCATTAAACTTTGGGATCCAATCAGTCCCTTACGGAGTAGCGCATAAACTGGGGTTTAAGTTTCTGTCACTCTCGCAACCCACCATCTAATTGCTACTCCACAACGCATTCCCTTAGGCCCAAATATGGTGAAGTGTCATGTAGTCGACGTTCACATGACACCACTAAGGGAATCACAACATACATACTATCAAAGTATTGAACACATATCAAGTTCACATGATTACTTGCAACATGATTTCTCCCGTGACCTCAAGAACAAAAGTAACTACTCACAAATGATAAACATGCTCATGATCATAGGATTATTAAATAGCATATTGTATCTGAACATATAATCTTCCACCAAACAAACCATATAGTAATCAACTACAAGATGTAATCAACACTACTAGTCACCCACAAGCACCAATCTATAGTTCCGGTAACAAGATTGAACACAAGAGATGAACTAGGGTTTGAGATGAGATGGTGATGCTGAAGATGTTGATGGAGATTGCCCTCCCCAAGATGGGAGAGTTGGTGGTGATGATGAGGATGATGATTTCCCCCTCCAGGAGGGAAGTTCCCCCGGTGGAATCGCTCCGCCAGAGGGCAAAAGTGCTCGTGCCCAAGTTCCGCCTCGAGGCAGCGGCGCTTTGTCCCGAAAGTCCTCCTCTTATTTATTTTTCTAGGTCAAAATGACTTATATACCAGAAGATGGGCCCCAGAGGTGGGCCGAGGAGGCCACAACCCCCCAGGGCGCGCCAGGGGGTCCTGGCGCGCCCAGGTGAGTTGTGCCCACCTGGTGGCCCCCCTCTGGTGGTTATTTGCTCCAATAATTCTTATATATTCCATAAAAAATCTCCATGAAGTTTCAGCTCATTTGGAGTTGTGCAGAATAGGTAGCCAAATGTAGCTTTTTCAGGTCCAGATTTCCAGCAACCAGAATTTTCCCTCTTGGTGTGTACCTTGCAAATTATGAGAGAAAAGGCATTATAATTACTCCAAAAAGCATTATTATGGATAAAAACATTATAAATAACAGTAAGAAAACATGATGCAAAATGGACGTATCAAGTACCTTCCACATCACCTCCATGACTCTCCGGACTATTTATGTGTGTTGCTGGTGCGGCAGGAAGACATCACAAGATGTGTACCACGATATGATTATTGAGGACACACTTGCACTTGAGAGATTACTTGTAGTTGATCAAGAAGGTCCAACAAGAATCAATGTCATTTCTGCACCGAAATTGACAATGGTGGGCTACTCGTCTGACAAATACTCCGAACTTGTTATTGAATCCACACCCATTCAGGTACAACAACCGCCTTCTACCTCTCCTTCTACAAATTAACATTATTTCTAATTTTGAAGATGTTTGTTCGGCTGTCATTTAGAAAATGATCCCAACAAGTTTGACCCTGAAACTGCGCACAGTGAAGGTCTTGGCACTAGAATCTATCGGACCCAACCTGGAGCAAGTTGTCAGTTTCCTGATATGCTTTCCGTGCCTGGAGAAGCTATATATCGAGGTGATGTTCCTTTCCTGTTAAATGTTAACCATAAGGGAGTTCAATTTGTGACGCCTTTTTCCAAGTTTACAATGACAATGTACTACGATTTCTGAAGGATTCTTTTGGAGGATTTCAGTACATACATGCCCCCCATATTGGTTGCTTGATCCATATGGTTACAATCAATAAGCATTTCTCCTTTGGATTCATCTATACTAGTTTTCTTAGGGAACTTTTCATCCACTCCAACCTCTTGTGAAGAAGGCTACATTTTTCTAGAATGTAATCAAATGCCCATGTTAATCATGTCAAATCGAAGATGGCATGTTAGTGCATTTTACAAATCCTGCAAACCAAATAGGCTTGTAGTGTTCAAAAATGCATGTAGGCACTAACACGTTTTCTTCTTTGCAGATAAGATTAGGCCCAGTGGTGGATAATGTGATACAATATAGCAATCACGTCGAATGCCTAGATCTGCATCTCTCAGAAATTACCTTGAACTCCTACCGAGGGACCTTACCGGAGATTATATTCACCAGGTTCTTTGTTGTCAGAGCAAGGGTGCTGAAGGTAATGAGGTTTGCCCTACATTTATTTCGCAAAAATTAATGGTTTGTTGATCAGCGCCGGTGCCTGCGGAAGAATGGAATAGGCTCCAAAAATGCTGAATTTCATTTTGGAACTTCAGATGACAGAGTAATCGGAAGTCATCGTGTCAACCCCATACATGAATTTTCACTGGCTGGCCCCTTTACAAAAATTGTAGGTTTTGAAACCAGACTTAGAAGTGGTAATATTAGTTTGAACCTCTCTGATATCCATGTTCAGCGGATCAGCGCGAGCGTTTGCAGCTGATGAGCTGAATTTCATTTCTAATATCAGTTTGAACCTTGTAATCTTCGAATTTGAGCCCTATAACTCTGGAATTTGAACCTTGTAATATTTCGAGCTTTGGTGGTACAATCGTTGAAATGGCAACGTATGAGACTCGTATATTGGTAGCACTATTTTGACCTTAATATGCAATGGTCTTAGATTTATTAACCATTCTCGAATCTGTTTACCTTGTCGATCACACAAGACATGATTTATATAGCTAACTCGACTGCGATCTTCGACATTATTGCACACAGCTGGTTTCTTCCACTGTGTGCCTTGTAGAGCACATAATTAATTATCGCACTCGAGTGTCCATCATCACCCTTCTGTGTAACTTTGACCTCATCACCCACGGGTAAACCTATGACCGAATTCATTCCACACACTTTGTTTTTACAAAGCTTTTTGCCGATAAGTGCCTTGTTACGGAGATCGACGAGGCTGGATCAGGCCACAACCAGAGCAAGCGTCACAAGAAGTAGATGGTGATCGGATGATCATTTATCCTAGTTAATCATGTTCCGGAACGTAGTAATTTCAAAAAAATTCCTACGCACACGCAAGATCATGGTGATGCATAGCAACGAGAGGGGAGAGTGTTGTCTACGTACCCTTGTAGACCGAAAGCGGAAGCGTTAACACAACGCGGTTGATGTAGTCGTACGTCTTCATGATCTGACCGATCAAGTACCGAACGCACAGCACCTCCGAGTTTAGCACACGTTCAGCTCGATGACGTCCCTCGAACTCCGATCCAGCCGAGTGTTGAGGGAGAGTTTCGTCAGCACGACGGCGTGGTGACGATGATGATGTTCTACCGACGCAGGGCTTCGCCTAAGCACCGCTATGATATTATCGAGGTGTAATATGGTGGAGGGGGCACCGCACACGGCTAAATGATCGTTGATCAATTGTGTGTAGAGAGGTGCCCCCTGCCCCCGTATATAAAGGAGCAAGGGGGAGGCCGACGGCCAAGGGAGGAGAGGCGCGCCAGGAGGAGTCCTACTCCTACCGGGAGTAGGACTCCCCCCTTTCCATGTTGGACTAGGAGAGGAAGGGGGAAAAGGTGGAGGGGAGGAAGGAAGGGGGGCGCCGCCACCCTCTCCTTGTCCTATTCGGACTTGGGGGGGAGGGGCGCGCGGCCCTGCCCTGGCCTCCTCTCCTCTCTTCCACCTAGGCCCAATAAGGCCCATTAAGTTACCGGGGGGTTCCGGTAACCCCCCGGTACTCCGGAAAAATCCCGATTTCACCCGGAACACTTCCGATGTCCAAACATAGGCTTCCAATATATCAATCTTTATGTCTCAACCATTTCGAGACTCCTCGTCATGTCCGTGATCACATCCGGGACTCCGAACAACCTTCGGTACATCAAAACATATAAACTCATAATATAATTGTCATCGTAACGTTAAGCGTGCGGACCCTACGGGTTCGAGAACTATGTAGACATGACCGAGACACCTCTCCGGTCAATAACCAATAGTGGAACCTGGATGCTCATATTGGTTCCCACATATTCTACGAAGATCTTTATCGGCCAGACCGCATAACAACATACGTTGTTCCCTTTGTCATCGGTATGTTACTTGCCCGAGATTCGATCGTCGGTATCTCGATACCTAGTTCAATCTCGTTACCGGCAAGTCTCTTTACTCGTTCCGTAATACATCATCCCGCAACTAACTCATTAGTCACAATGCTTGCAAGGCTTATAGTGATGTGTATTACTGAGTGGGCCCAGAGATACCTCTCCGACAATCGGAGTGACAAATCCTAATCTCGAAATACGCCAACCCAACAAGTAACTTTGGAGACACCTGTAGAGCACCTTTATAATCACCCAGTTATGTTGTGACGTTTGGTAGCACACAAAGTGTTCCTCCGGTAAACGGGAGTTGCATAATCTCATAGTCATAGGAACATGTATAAGTCATGAAGAAAGCAATAGCAACATACTAAACGATCGAGTGCTAAGCTAACGGAATGGGTCAAGTCAATCACATCATTCTCGTAATGATGTGATCCCGTTAATCAAATGACAACTCATGTCTATGGCCAGGAAACACAACCATCTTTGATCAACGAGCTAGTCAAGTAGAGGCATACTAGTGACACTCTGTTTGTCTATGTATTCACACATGTATTATGTTTCCGGTTAATACAATTCTAGCATGAATAATAAACATTTATCATGATATAAGGAAATAAATAATAACTTTATTATTGCCTCTAGGGCATATTTCCTTCAGTCTCCCACTTGCACTAGAGTCAATAATCTATATTACACAGTAATGATTCTTACACCCATGGAGTCTTGGTGCTGATCATGTTTTGCTCGTGGAAGAGGCTTAGTCAACGAGTCTACAACATTGAGATCCGTATGTATCTTGCAAATTTCTATGTCTCCCACCTGGACTAAATCCCGGATGGAATTGAAGCGTCTTTTGATGTGCTTGGTTCTCTTGTGAAATCTGGATTCCTTTGCTAAGGCAATTGCACCAGTATTGTCACAAAAGATTTTCATTGGTCCCGATGCACTAGGTATGACACCTAGATCGGATATGAACTCCTTCATCCAGACTCCTTCATTTGCTGCTTCCGAAGCAGCTATGTACTCCGCTTCACACGTAGATCCCGCCACGACACTTTGCTTAGAACTGCACCAACTGACAGCTCCACCGTTCAATGTAAATACGTATCCGGTTTGCGATTTAGAATCGTCCGGATTAGTGTCAAAGCTTGCATCAACGTAACCATTTACGATGAGCTCTTTGTCACCTCCATAAACGAGAAACATATCCTTAGTCCTTTTCAGGTATTTCAGGATGTTCTTGACCGCTGTCCAGTGATCCACTCCTGGATTACTTTGGTATCTCCCTGCTAAACTTATAGCAAGGCACACATCAGGTCTGGTACACAACATTGCATACATGATAGAGCCTATGGCTGAAGCATAGGGAACATCTTTCATCTTCTCTCTATGTTCTGCAGTGGTCGGGCATTGAGTCTTACTCAATCTCACACCTTGTAGTACAGGCAAGAACCCTTTCTTTGCTTGATCCATTTTGAACTTCTTCAAAACTTTGTCAAGGTATGTGCTTTGTGAAAGTCCAATTAAGCGTCTTGATCTATCTCTATAGATCTTGATGCCAAATATATATGCAGCTTCACCGAGGTCTTTCATTGAAAAACTCTTATTCAAGTATCCCTTTATGCTATCCAGAAATTCTATATCATTTCCAATTAGCAATATGTCATCCACATATAATATCAGAAATGCTACTGAGCTCCCACTCACTTTCTTGTAAATACAGGCTTCTCCAAAAGTCTGTATAAAACCAAATGCTTTGATCACACTATCAAAGTGTTTATTCCAACTCCGAGAGGCTTGCACCAGTCCATAAATGGATCGCTGGAGCTTGCACACTTTGTTAGCTCCCTTTGGATCGACAAAACCTTCCGGTTGCATCATATACAACTCTTCTTCCAGAAATCCATTCAGGAATGCAGTTTTGACATCCATTTGCCAAATTTCATAATCATAAAATGCGGCAATTGCTAACATGATTCGGACAGACTTAAGCATCGCTACGGGTGAGAAGGTCTCATCGTAGTCAATCCCTTGAACTTGTCGAAAACCTTTCACAACAAGTCGAGCTTTATAGACAGTAACATTACCGTCAGCGTCAGTCTTCTTCTTGAAGATCCATTTATTTTCAATGGCTTGCCGATCATCGGGCAAGTCAACCAAAGTCCATACTTTGTTCTCATACATGGATCCCATCTCGGATTTCATGGCCTCAAGCCATTTTGCGGAATCTGGGCTCACCATCGCTTCTTCATAGTTCGTAGGTTCGTCATGGTCTAGTAACATAACCTCCAGAATAGGATTACCGTACCACTCTGGTGCGGATCTTAATCTGGTTGACCTACGAGGTTCAGTAATAACTTGATCTGAAGTTTCATGATCATTATCATTAACTTCCCCACTAATTGGCGTAGGTGTCGCAGAAACTGGTTTCTGTGATGATCTACTTTCCAATAAGGGAGCAGGTACAGTTACCTCATCAAGTTCTACTTTCCTCCCACTCACTTCTTTCGAGAGAAACTCCTTCTCTAGAAAGGATCCATTCTTAGCAACGAATGTCTTGCCTTCGGATCTGTGATAGAAGGTGTACCCAACAGTCTCCTTTGGGTATCCTATGAAGACACATTTCTCTGATTTAGGTTCGAGCTTATCAGGTTGAAGTTTCTTCACATAAGCATCGCAACCCCAAACTTTAAGATACGACAACTTTGGTTTCTTGCCAAACCATAGTTCATAAGGTGTCGTTTCAACGGATTTTGATGGTGCCCTATTTAGAGTGAATGCAGCCGTCTCTAAAGCATAACCCCAAAACGATAGCGGTAAATCAGTAAGAGACATCATAGATCGCACCATATCTAGTAAAGTACGATTATGACGTTCGGACACACCATTACGTTGTGGTGTTCCGGGTGGCGTGAGTTGCGAAATTATTCCGCATTGTTTCAAATGTAGGTCAAACTCGTAACTCAAATATTCTCCTCCACGATCAGATCGTAGAAATTTTATTTTCTTGTTACAATGATTTTCAACTTCACTCTGAAATTCTTTGAACTTTTCAAATGTTTCAGACTTATGTTTCATTAAGTAGATATACCCATATCTGCTCAAATCATCTGTGAAGGTGAGAAAATAACGATATCCGCCACGAGCCTCAATATTCATCGGACCACATACATCTGTATGTATGATTTCCAATAAATCTGTTGCTCTCTCCATAGTTCCGAAGAACGGTGTTTTAGTCATCTTGCCCATGAGACATGGTTCGCAAGTACCAAGTGATTCATAATCAAGTGATTCCAAAAGTCCATCATTATGGAGTTTCTTCATGCGCTTTATACCGATATGACCTAAACGGCAGTGCCACAAATAAGTTGCACTATCATTATCAACTCTGCATCTTTTGGCTTCGACATTATGAATATGTGTGTCACTACTATCGAGATTCAACAAAAATAGACCATTCTTCAAGGGTGCATGACCATAAAAGATATTATTCATATAAATAGAACAACCATTATTCTCTGATTTAAATGAATAACCGTCTCGCATCAAACAAGACCCAGATATAATGTTCATGCTTAACGCTGGCACCAAATAACAATTATTTAGGTCTAAAACTAATCCCGAAGGTAGATGTAGAGGTAGCGTGCCGACCGCGATCACATCGACTTTGGAACCATTTCCCACGCGCATCGTCACCTCGTCCTTAGCCAATCTTCGCTTAATCCATAGCCCCTGTTTCGAGTTGCAAATATTAGCAACAGAACCAGTATCAAATACCCAGGTGCTACTGCGAGCATTAGTAAGGTACACATCAATAACATGTATATCGCATATACCTTTGTTAACCTTGCCATCCTTCTTATCCGCCAAATACTTGGGGCAGTTCCGCTTCCAGTGACCAGTCTTCTTGCAGTAGAAGCACTCGGTTTCAGGCTTAGGTCCAGACTTAGGTTTCTTCTCCTGAACAGCAACTTGCTTGCTGTTCTTCTTGAAATTCCCCTTCTTCTTCCCTTTGCCCTTTTTCTTGAAACTAGTGGTCTTATTGACCATCAACACTTGATGCTCCTTTTTGATTTCTACCTCCGCTGCCTTTAGCATTGCGAAGAGCTCGGGAATTGTCTTATTCATCCCTTGCATGTTATAGTTCATCACGAAGCTCTTGTAGCTTGGTGGCAGTGATTGAAGAATTCTGTCAATGACGCTATCATCCGGAAGATTAACTCCCAGTTGAATCAAGTGATTATTATACCCAGACATTTTGAGTATATGCTCACTGACAGAACTATTCTCTTCCATCTTGCAGCTGTAGAACTTATTGGAGACTTCATATCTCTCAATCCGAGCATTTGCTTGAAATATTAACTTCAACTCCTGGAACATCTCATATGCTCCATGGCGTTCAAAACGTCGTTGAAGACCCGGTTCTAATCCGTAAAGCATGGCACACTGAACTATCGAGTAGTCATCAGCTTTGCTCAGCCAGACGTTCATAACTTCTGGTGTTGCTCTTGCAGCAGGCCTGGCACCCAGCGGTGCTTCCAGGACGTAATTCTTCTGTGCAGCAATGAGGATAATCCTCAAGTTACGGGCCCAGTCCGTGTAATTGCTACCATCATCTTTTAACTTTGCTTTCTCAAGGAACGCATTAAAATTCAACGGAACAACAGCACGGGCCATCTATCTACAATTAACATAGACAAGCAAGATACTATCAGGTACTAAGTTCATGATAAATTCAAGTTCAATTAATCATATTACTTAAGAACTCCCACTTAGATAGACATCCCTCTAATCCTCTAAGTGATCACGTGATCCATATCAACTAAACCATGTCCGATCATCACGTGAGATGGAGTAGTTTCAATGGTGAACATCACTATGTTGATCATATCTACTATATGATTCACGCTCGACCTTTCGGTCTCCGTGTTCCGAGGCCATATCTGCATATGCTAGGCTCGTCAAGTTTAACCTGAGTATTCTGCGTGTGCAACTGTTTTGCACCCGTTGTATTTGAACGTAGAGCCTATCACACCCGATCATCACGTGGTGTCTCAGCACGAAGAACTTTCGCAACGGTGCATACTCAGGGAGAACACTTTTATCTTGAAATTTTAGTGAGAGATCATCTTATAATGCTACCGTCAATCAAAGCAAGATAAGATGCATAAAAGATAAACATCACATGCAATCAATATAAGTGATATGATATGGCCATCATCATCTTGTGCTTGTGATCGCCATCTCCGAAGCACCGTCATGATCACCATCGTCACCGGCGCGACACCTTGATCTCCATCGTAGCATCGTTGTCGTCTCACCAACTATTGCTTTACGACTATCGCTACCGCTTAGTGATAAAGTAAAACAATTACATGGCGATTGCATTTCATACAATAAAGCGACAACCATATGGCTCCTGCCAGTTGCCGATAACTCGGTTACAAAACATGATCATCTCATACAATAAAATATAGCATCATGTCTTGACCATATCACATCACAACATGCCCTGCAAAAACAAGTTAGACGTCCTCTACTTTGTTGTTGCAAGTTTTACGTGGCTGCTACGGGCTTAGCAAGAACCGTTCTTACCTACGCATCAAAACCACAACGATAGTTTGTCAAGTTGGTGTTGTTTTAACCTTCGCAAGGACCGGGCGTAGCCACACTCGGTTCAATTAAAGTGAGAGAGACAGACACCCGCCAGTCACCTTTAAGCAACGAGTGCTCGCAACGGTGAAACCAGTCTCGCATAAGCGTACGCGTAATGTCGGTCCGGGCCGCTTCATCTCACAATACCGCCGAACCAAAGTATGACATGCTCGTAAGCAGTATGACTTATATCGCCCACAACTCACTTGTGTTCTACTCGTGCATAACATCAACGCATAAAACCAGGCTCGGATGCCACTGTTGGGGAACGTAGTAATTTCAAAAAAATTCCTACGCACATGCAAGATCATGGTGATGCATAGCAACGAGAGGGGAGAGTGTTGTCTACATACCCTTGTAGACCGAAAGCGGAAGCGTTAACACAACGCGGTTGATGTAGTCATACGTCTTCACGATCCGACCGATCAAGTACCGAACGCACGGCACCTCCGAGTTCAGCACACGTTCAGCTCGATGACGTCCCTCGAACTCCGATCCAACCGAGTGTTGAGGGAGAGTTTCGTCAGCACGACGGCGTGGTGACGATGATGATGTTCTACCGATGCAGGGCTTCGCCTAAGCACCGCTATGATATTATCGAGGTGTAATATGGTGGAGGGGGGCACCGCACACGGCTAAAAGATCGTTGATCAATTGTGTGTAGAGAGGTGCCCCCTGCCCCCGTATATAAAGGAGCAAGGGGGAGGCCGCCGGCCAAGGGAGGAGAGGCGCGCCAGGAGGAGTCCTACTCCTACCGAGAGTAGGACTCCCCCCTTTTCCATGTTGGACTAGGAGAGGAAGGGGGAAAAGGTGGAGGGGAGGAAGGAAGGGGGGGCGCCGCCCCCCTCTCCTTGTCCTATTTGGACTGGGGAGGAGGGGCGCGCGGCCCTGCCCTGGCCTCCTCTCCTCTCTTCCACCTAGGCCCAATAAGGCCCATTAAGTTACCGGGGGGTTCCGGTAACCTCCCGGTACTCCGGAAAAATCCCGATTTCACCCGGAACACTTCCGATGTCCAAACATAGGCTTCCAATATATCAATCTTTATGTCTCGACCATTTTGAGACTCCTCGTCATGTCCGTGATCACATCCGGGACTCCGAACAACCTTCGGTACATCAAAACATATAAACTCATAATATAACTGCCATCGTAACGTTAAGCGTGCGGACCCTACGGGTTCGAGAACTATGTAGACATGACCGAGACACCTCTCCGGTCAATAACCAATAGCGGAACCTGGATGCTCATATTGGTTCCCACATATTCTATGAAGATCTTTATCAGTCAGACCGCATAACAACATACGTTGTTCCCTTTGTCATCGGTATGTTACTTGCCCGAGATTCGATCGCCGGTATCTCGATACCTAGTTCAATCTCGTTACCGGCAAGTCTCTTTACTCGTTCCGTAATACATCATCCCGCAACTAACTCATTAGTCACAATGCTTGCAAGGCTTATAGTGATGTGTATTACTGAGTGGGCCCAGAGATACCTCTCCGACAATCGGAGTGACAAATCCTAATCTCGAAATACGCCAACCCAACAAGTACCTTTGGAGACACCTGTAGAGCACCTTTATAATCACCCAGTTACGTTGTGACATTTGGTAGCACACAAAGTGTTCCTCCGGTAAACGGGAGTTGCATAATCTCATAGTCATAGGAACATGTATAAGTCATGAAGAAAGCAATAGCAACATACTAAACGATCGAGTGCTAAGCTAACGGAATGGGTCAAGTCAATCACATCATTCTCGTAATGATGTGATCCCGTTAATCAAATGACAACTCATGTCTATGGCCAGGAAACACAACCATCTTTGATCAACGAGCTAGTCAAGTAGAGGCATACTAGTGACACTCTGTTTGTCTATGTATTCACACATGTATTATTTTTCCGGTTAATACAATTCTAGCATGAATAATAAACATTTATCATGATATAAGGAAATAAATAATAACTTTATTATTGCCTGTAGGGCATATTTCCTTCAAATCATGCATGTAATATATAGTTTACTTTGGTGTGTGGAAATTTCATGTGTGTAGTAGCCAGCTATGTAATTATGCATGTAATAGTTTACTTTGGTGTGTGCAAATGCCATGGTTGTAGTAGCCACCTATGTAAGTGGATGTTTAATTTGGTTATGCAACCATGTCCTTATAAGTGTGTGTGTGTGTGTGTGTGTGTGTGTGTGTGTGTGTGTGTGTATGTGTATGTTGTTGTTTTGTATGCAATCCCATCGCACAACACACACGTCTTATTAGTAGCAATCGTCTGTGTTATTATCGGTCTTTGCACACATTTCTGATTACAGACCTGTTTGCCGTGTATCACACACATCTTGTTATATTGAACCGTTTATGTTCTCTTGTCTCAAACACAAACAGTTCATCCGAGTGAACCGCATGCCGTATATCGCACACACCTTGATCTGGCTGACAGTTTCTTTTGTGTTGCCTAATCACAAACAGTTCATTCGAGTGAACTATATGATGTATATCGCACACACCTTCATTTGGCTGCCCGTTTCTTTTGTTCCTCCTCATTGCAAACAGTTAATTGAACTGAACTGTATGCCCTGCATCGCACACGCAACTAAAATCTGAACCGTGTTTGATGCATCCTCCATCACAAAAGTTTTGCACCCTTTTTGACGGGTTTTTTACACCACCGTTTGCGATTATTGCATCGCACACAGTTTCCTCGAAGGGTCTCTGATCGCACTGTCGCGTTAGCAGCATCCTGCAGTAGTGATAGTTCTCGAACCATGAAGGGTCCGCACGCTTAATGTTCGATGACGATTTTGTATTATAAGAGTTATGTGATTTGGTGACTGAATGTTGTTCGGAGTTCCAGATGAGATCACGGACATGACGAGGAGTCTCAAAATGGTCGAGAGATAAAGATTGATATATAGGACGATAGTATTCGGACATCGGAAGTGTTCCGGAGGGTACTGGGTACATATCGGGTCACCGGAAGGGGTTCCCGGCACCCCCGGCAAAAGATATGGGCCTAATGGGCCAAGAGGGACACGCAGTAGCCAGCAGGAGCTGCTGCGCTGCCCATATGGGCCGAACCAGAGGAGAAAGGAAAGAGGAGAAGAGAGAAAGAAGGGGAGGGATTCAGCCTCCCCCTTCCTTCGTTTCTCCCTCCTCCTTCCTTTCCCCTCCGGAAAATACGGTAAGGGGGGCCGAATTGGACTAGGCCCCCAAGTAGGATTCCTCCTACTTGGGGCGCCCCAAGGCTGTTCCCCTCCCCCTCCCACCTATATATACGTGGGGAGGGGGCGCCTAGAACACACAACAACATCTGTTAGCCGTGTGCGGTGCTCCCCTCCATAGATTACACCCTCGGTCATACTCTCGTAGTGCTTAGGCGAAGCCCTACGTGAATCACTTCACCATCACCATTACCATGCCGTCATGCTGACAGAACTCATCTACTTCCTCGACACTTTGCTGGATCAAGAGTTCGAGGGACGTCATCGAGCTGAACGTGTGCAGAACTTGGAGGTGCCGTATGTTCGGTACTTGATCGGTCGGAACGAGAAGAAGTTCAACTACATCAACCGGGTTATCAAACGCTTCCACTTTCAGTCTACGAGGGTACGTAGACACACTCTCCCCCTCTCGTTGCTATGCATCTCCTAGATAGATCTTGCGTGAGTGTAGGAATTTTTTTGAAATTGCATGCTACGTTTCCCAATAGTGGTATCAGAGCCAGGTCTATGCGTAGAATATGCACGATTAGAACACAAAGAGTTGTGGGCGATGATCATCATACTGCTTACCACCAATGTCTTATTTTGATTCGGCGGTATTGTTGGATGAAGCGGCCCAGACCAACCTTACATGACCACGTTCATGAGACCGGTTCCACCGATAGACATGCAACTAGTTTTGCATAAAGGTGGCTGGTGGGTGTTTGTTTCTCCAACTTTAGTTGAATCGAATTTGACTGCGGCCGGTCCTTGTTGAATGTTAAAACAGCAAACTTGATAAATCACCGTTGTGGTTTTGATACGTAGGTAAGCACGGTTCTTGCTAGAAGCCCATAGCAGCCACGTAAAACTTGCAACAACAAAGTGGAGGATGTCTAACTTGTTTTTACAGGGCATGTTGTGATGTGATATGGTCAAGACATGATGTGATAAAAGTTATTGTACGAGATGATCATGTTTTGTAAGATATCTAACAACCGGCAGGAGCCTTATGGTTGTCTCTTTATTGTATGAAATGCAAACGCCATGTAATTGCTTTACTTTATCACTATACGTTAGCGATAGTTGTAGAAGCAATAGTTGGCGAGACGACCACGACGCTACGATGGAGGTCAAGGTGTCGAGCCGGTGACGATGGAGATCATGACGATGCTTTGGAGATGGAGATCGAAAGCACAATATGATGATGGCCATATCATGTCACATATTTTGATTGCATGTGATGTTTATCTTTTATGCATCTTATTTTGCTTAGTACGGCGGTAGCATTATAAGATGATCCCTTAACTAAAATTTCAAGGTGTAAGTGTTCTCCCTGAGTATGCATCGTTGCTATAGTTCTTCGTTTCGAGACACCACGTGATGATCGGGTGTGATAAACTCTACGTTCACATACAACGGGTGCAAGACAGTTTTGCACATGCGGAATACTCGGGTTAAACTTGACGAGCCTGGCATGTACAGACATGGCCTCGGAACACTGGAGACCGAAAGGTCGAACGTGAATCATATAGTAGATATGATCAACATAGAGATGTTCACCATTGATGACTACTCCATCTCACGTGATGATCGGGCATGGTTTAGTTGATTTGGATCACGTATCACTTAGATGACTTGAGGGATGTCTATCTAAGTGGGAGTTCTTAAGTAATTTGATTAATTGAACTTAATTTATCATGAACTTAGTCCTGATAGTATTTGCATATCTATGTTGTAGATAAATAGCTCGCGTTGTAGCTCCCCTACGTTTTTTATATGTTCCTAGAGAAAACTAAGTTAAAAGATGATAGTAGCAATGAAGCGGACTGGGTCCATAATCTGAGGATTATCCTCATTGTTGCACAAAATACTTATGTCCTTGATGCACCGCTAGGTGATAGACCTATTGCAGGAGGAGATGCGGACGTTATGAACGTTTTGCAAGCTCGGTATGATGACTACTTGATAGTTTAGTGCACCATGCTTTACGGCTTAGAACCGGGACTTCAAAAATGTTTTGAACACCATGGAGCATATGACATGTTCCAAGAGCTGAAAATGATATTTCAGACTCATGCCCGTGTTGAGAGGTATGAGACCTATGACAAGTACTTTGCCTACAAGATGGAGGAGAATAGCTCAGCTAGTGAGCATGTGCTCAGAATATCTAGGTACCACAATCGCTTGAATCAAGTGGGAGTTAATCTTCCAGATAAGATAGTGATTGACAGAGTTCTCTAGTCACTATCACCAAGTTACTAGAACTTCGTGATGAACTATAATATGCAAGGGATGACGAAAACGATTTCGAAGCTCTTCGCGATGCTAAAATCGGCAAAGGTAGAAATCAAGAAATAACATCAAGTGTTGATGGTTAAACAAGACCACTAGTTTCAAGAAAAAGGGAAAGGGAAAGAAAGGGAACTACAAGAAGAATGACAAGCAAGTCGCCACTCCCGTGAAGAAGCCCAAAGCTAAACCCAAACTGAAACTAAGTGCTTCTACTACAAAGCAAATGGTCACTAGAAGCGGAACTGCCCCAAAAACTTGGCGGATAAGAAGGATGGCAAAGTGAACAAAGGTATATTTTATATACATGTTATTCATGTGTACTTTACTAGTGTTCATAGTAGCCCCTGGGTATTTGATACCGGTTCAGTTGCTAAGATTTGTAACTCGAAACAGGAGTTGCAAAATGAGCAGATACTAGTTAAGGGCGAGGTGATGATGTGTGTTGGAAGTGATTCCAAGGTTGATAAGATCACCATCGCACACTCCCTTTACCTTCGGGATTAGTACTGAACCTAAAATAAATGTTATTTGGTGTTTGCGTTGAGCATGAATATCATTGGATCATGTTTATTGCAATACAATTATTCATTTAAGTCAGAGAATAATTGTTGTTCCGTTTACATGAATAAAACCTTCTCTGGTCATACACCCAATGTGAATGGTTTATTGAATCTCGATCGTAGTGATACACTTATTCATAATATTGATGCCAAAAGATGCAAAGTTGATAATGATAGTGCAACATATTTGTGGCACTGCCGTTTAGGTCATATTGGTGTAAAGCACATGAAGAAACTCCATACAGATGGACTTTTGGAATCACTTCATTATGAATCATTTGATGCTTGCAAAACATGCCTCGTGGGCAAGATGACTAAAAACTCAGTTCTCCAGAACAATGGAGCGAGCTAATGACTTATTGGAAATAATACATACCGATGTATGCGGCCCGATGAGTGTTGAGACTCGCGGCGGGTATCGTTATTTTGTGACTTTCATAGATGATTTGAGCAGATATGGGTATATCTACTTAATGAAACACAAGTCTGAAACATTTGAAAATTTCAAAGAATTTCAGAGTGAAGTGGAGAATCATCGTAACAAGAAAATAAAGTTTCTACGATCTAATCGCGGAGGCGAATATTTGAGTTACGAGTTTGGCCTTCATTTAAAACAATGTGGAATAGTTTCACAACTCACGCCACCTGGAACACCACAGCGTAATGGTGTGTCCGAACATCGTTACCGTACTTTATTAGGTATGGTGCGATCTATGATGTCTCTTACCGATTTACCACTATCATTTTGGGGTTATGCATTAGAGACAGCTGCATTCACGTTAAATAGGCCACCGTCTTAATCCATTGAGATGACACCGTATGAACTGTGGTTTGGAAAGAAACCTAAGCTGTCATTTCTTAAAGTTTGGGGTTGCGACACTTATGTCAAAAGGCTTCAACCTGATAAGCTCAAACCCAAATCGGAGAAGTGCGTCTTCATAGGATACCCTAAGGAAACAATTGGGTACACCTTCAACCACAGATCTGAAGGCAAGATCTTTGTTACCAAGAATGGAAACTTTCTAGAGAAGGAGTTTCTCTCGAAAGAGGTGAGTGGGAGGAAAGTAGAACTTGATGAGGTAATTATACCTTCTATCGAATTGGAAAGTAGCACATCAGTGAAATCCGTTCTCGTGATGCCTACACCAACTATAGAGGAAGCTAATAATGATGATCATGAAACTTCGGATCAAGTTACTACTAGACCTCGTAGATCGAACAGAGCACGTTCCGCACCAGAGTGGTACGGTAATCCTGTCCTGGAAGTCATGTTATTAGACCATGGCGAACCTATGAACTATGAAGAAGTTATGATGAGCCCAGATTCCGACAGATGGCTTGAGGGCATGAAATCTGAGATAGGATCCATGTATGAGAACAAAGTGTGGACTTTGGTGGACTTGCCCAATGATCGGTAAGCCATTGAGAATAAATGGATCTTCAAGAGGAAGACGGACACTGATAGTGTTACTATCTACAAAGCTCGATTTGTTGCAAAAGGTTTTCGACAAGTTCAAGGTGTTGACTACAATGAGATTTTCTCACTCGTAGCGATGCTTAAGTCTGTCCGAATCATGTTAGCAATTGCCGCATTTTATGAAATCTGGCAAATGGATGTCAAAACTGCATTCCTTAATGGATTTCTTAAAGAAGAGTTGTATATGATGCAACCAAAAGTTTTTTTCGATCCTAAAGGTGCTAACAAAGTGTGCAAACTCCAGTGATCCATCTATGGACTGGTGCAAGCATCTCGGAGTTGGAATATACGCTTTGATAAGGTGATCAAAACATATGGTTTTATACAGACTTATGGTGAAGCCTGTATTTACAAGAAAGTGAGTGGGAGCTCTGTAGCATTTCTGATATTATATGTGGATGACATATTGCTGATTGGAAATGATATAGAATTTCTGGATAGCATAAAAGGATACTTGAATAAGAATTTTTCAATGGAAGACCTCGGTGAAGTTGCTTATATATTGGGCATCAAGATCTATAGGGATAGATCAAGACGCTTGATAGGACTTTCACAAATCACATACCTTGACAAAGTTTTGAAGAAGTTGAAAATGGATAAGTCAAAGAAAGGGTTCTTGCCTGTGTTGCAAGGTATGAAGTTGAGTAAGACTGAAAAACCCGACCATGGTCAATATAGATAGAGAATGAAAGTCATTCCCTGTGCCTCAGTCATAGGTTCTATAAGGTATGCCATGCTGTGTACCAGACCTATTGTGTACCTTGCCATGGGTTTGGCAAGGAGGTACAAGAGTGATCCAGGAGTGAATCACTGGATAGCGGTCAAAATTATCCTTAGATGAATAAGGAAATGTTTCTCGGTTATGAAGGTGATAAAGAGTCGTCGTAAAGAGTTACGTCGATGCAAGCTTTCACACTGATCTAGATGACTCTAAGTCTCAATCTAGATACGTATTGAACGTGGGAGCAATTAGCTAGAGTAGCTCCATGCAGAGCATTGTAGACATACAAATTTGCAAAATACATACGGATTTGAATGTGGCAGACTCGTTGACTAAACTTCACTCACAAGCAAAACATGATCACACCTTACTCTTTGGGTGTTAATCACATAGCGATGTGAACTAGATTATTGACTCTAGTAAACCCTTTGGGTGTTGGTCACATGGCGATGTGAACTATTGGTGTTAAATCACATGGCGATGTGAACTAGATTATTGACTCTAGTGCAAGTGGGAGACTGAAGGAAATATGCCCTAGAGGCAATAATAAAGTTGTTATTTTATATTTTCTTATATCATGATAAATGCTTATTATTCATGCTGGAATTGTATTAACCGGAAACTTGATACATGTGTGGATACATCGACAAAACACCGTGTCCCTAGTAAGCCTCTACTAGACTAGCTCGTTAATCAAAGATGGTTAAGTTTCCTAACCATAGACATGTGTTGTCATTTGATGAACGGGATCACATCATTAGGAGAATGATGGATGGACAAGACCCATCCGTTAGCATATCATATTGATTGTTCAGTATTATTGCTATTGCTTTCTTCATGTCAAATACATATTCCTTCGACTATGAGATTATGCAACTCCCGGATATTGGAGGAATGCCTTGTGTGCTATCAAACATCACAACGTAACTGGGTGATTATAAAGATGCTCTATAGGTATCTCCGAAGGTGTCTGTTGGGTTGGCATAGATCGAGATTAGGATTTGTCACTCCAAGTATCGGAGAGGTATCTCTGGGCCCTCTCGGTAATGCACATCATAAGAAGCCTTGCAAGCAAAGTGACTAACGAGTTAGTTGCGGGATGATGTATTACGGAACGATTAAAGAGACTTGCGGTAACGAGATTGAACTAGGTATGAAGATAGCGATGATCGAATCTCAGGCAAGTAACATACCGATGGATAAAGTGAATAATGTATATTGTCATAACGGGACCGATAAAGATCTTCGTAGAAAATGTAGGAGCCAATATGAGCATCCAGGTTCCGCTATTGGTTATTGACCGGAGAGGTCTCTCGGTCATGTCTACATAGTTCTCAAACTCGTAGGGTCCGCACGCTTAACGTTCGATGACGATTTTGTATTATATGACTTATGTGATTTGGTGAACGAATGTTGTTCGGAGTTCCGGATGAGATCACGGACATGACGAGGAGTCTCGAAATGGTCGAGAGATAAAGATTTATATATAGGACGATAGTATTCGGACACCGGAAGTGTTTCGAAAGATACCTGGTACATATCGGGACACCGGAAGGGGTTCCGGGCACCCCCGGCAAAAGATATGGGCCTAACTGGCCAGGAGGGGAAACATAGCAGCCAGCAGGGGCTGCTGCACCCCCCGTATGGACCGAACCAGAGGAGAAGAGAGAAGGAAGGGGAGGGATTCGGCCTCCCCCTTCCTTCCCTTCTCCCTCCTCCTTCCTCTCCCCTCCGGAAAATATGGTAGGGGGGCTGATACGTCTCCAATGTATCTATAATTTTTGATTGTTCCATGCTATTATATTATCCGTTTTGGATGTTTAATGGGCTTTACTATACACTTTTATATTATTTTTGGGACTAACCTATTAACCCAAGGCCCAGTGCAAATTGCTGTTTTTTTTTGCCTATTTCACTGTTTCGCAGGAAAGGAATACCAAACGGAGTCCAAACGGAATGAAACCTTCGGGAGCATGATTTTTGGAACAAACGTGATCCAGAGGACTTGGATGGACGTCAAGAAACAACCGAGGAGGCCACGAGGCAGGGAGGCGCGCATGCCCCCTCGGCGCGCCCCCCACCCTCGTGGGCCCCTCGTAGCTCCACCGACCTACTTCTTCCCCCAATATATACCACCCCGAAAACATTCAGGAGCACCACGAAACCCTATTTCCACCGCCGCAACCTTCTGTACCTGTGAGATCCCATCTTGGGGCCTTTTCCGGTGCTCCGCCGGAGGGGAAATCGATCACGGAGGGCTTCTACATCAACACCATAGCCTCTCCGATGATGTGTGCGTAGTTTACCTCAGACCTTTGGGTCCATAGTTATTAGCTAGATGGCTTCTTCTCTCTCTTTGGATCTCAATACAAAGTTCTCCTCGATCTTCTTGGAGATCTATTCGATGTAACTCTTTTTGCGGTGTGTTTGTCGAGATCCGATGAATTGTGGGTTTATGATCAAGATTATCTATGAACAATATTTGAATCTTCTCTGAATTCTTTTATGTATGATTGGTTATCTTTGCAAGTCTCTTCGAATTATCAGTTTGGTTTGGCCTACTAGATTGATCTTTCTTGCAATGGGAGAAGTGCTTAGCTTTGGGTTCAATCTTGCGTTGCTCGATCCCAGTGACGGAAGGGGAAACGACACGTATTGTATTGTTGCCATCGAGGATAAAAAGATGGGGTTTATATCAAATTGCTTGAGTTTATCCCTCTACATCATGTCATCTTGCCTAATGCGTTACTCTGTTCTTATGAACTTAATACTCTAGATGCATGCTGGATAGCGGTCGATGTGTGGAGTAATAGTAGTAGATGCAGGCAGGAGTCGGTCTACTTGTTGTGGACGTGATGCCTATATACATGATCATGCCTAGGTATTCTCATAATTATGCACTTTTCTATCAATTGCTCGACAGTAATTTGTTCACCCACCGTAATACTTATGCTATCTTGAGAGAAGCCACTAGTGAAACCTATGGCCCCCGGGTCTATTTTCCATCATATAAGTTTCCAATCTATTTTTACTTTGCAATCTTTACTTTCAATCTTTATCATAAAAATACCAAAAATATTATCATCTCTATCAGATCTCACTTTTGCAAGTGGCCGTGAAGGGTTTGACAACCCCTTTATCGCGTTGGTTGCCAGGTTCTTATTTGTTTGTGTAGGTACGAGGGACTTGCGTGTGGCCTCCTACTGGATTGATGCATTGGTTCTCAAAAACTGAGGAAAATACTTACGCTACTTTGCTGCATCACCATTTCTCTTCAAGGGAAAACCAACGCATGCTCAAGAGGTAGCAGGGGCCGAATTGGACTGGGCCCCCAAGTAGGATTCCTCCTACTTGGGGCGCCCCAAAGCTGTTCCCCTCCCCCTCCCACCTATATATACGTGGGGAGGGGGCGCCTAGAACACACAACAACATCTGTTAGCCGTGTGCGGCGCTCCCCTCCACAGATTACACCCTCGGTCATATTCTCGCGGTGCTTAGGCGAAGCCCTGCGTGGATCACTTCATCATCACCGTCACCATGCCATCATGCTGACCGAACTCATCTACTTCCTCGACACTTTGCTGGATCAAGAGTTCGAGGGACATCATCGAGCTGAACGTGTGCAGAACTGGAGGTACCATACGTTCGGTACTTGATCGGTCGGAACGAGAAGAAGTTCAACTACATCAACCGCGTTGTCAAACGCTTCCGCTTTCGATCTATGAGGGTACGTAGAAACACTCACCCCCTCTCGTTGTTATGCATCTCCTAGATAGATGTTGCGTGAGTGTAGGAATTTTTTTGAAATTGCATGCTACGTTTCCCAACAGGAGACTGATGGAAATATGTCCTAGAGGCAATAATAAAATGGTTATTATTATATTTCCTTATTCATGATAAAGGTTTATTATTGATGGTAGAATTGTATTGATCGGAAACTTAGATACATGTGTGAATACATAAACAAATACCGTGTCCCTAGTAAGCCTCTACTAGACTAGCTCGTTGATCAAAGATGGTTAAGGTTTCCTAACCATAGACATGTGTTATCATTTGATAACGGGATCACATCATTAGGAGAATGATGTGATGGACAAGACCCATCCGTTAGCTTATCATAATGATCGTTCAGTTTATTGCTGTTGCTTTCTTCATGTCAAATACATATTCCTTTAACTATGAGATTATGCAACTCCCGGATACCGGAGGAATACCTTGTGTGCTATCAAACGTCACAACGTAATTGGGTGATCATAAAGATGCTCTGGTATCTCCGAAGGTGTTTGTTGAGTTGGCATAGGTCAAGATTAGGATTTGTCACTCCGAGTATCAGAGAGGTATCTCTGGGCCCTCTCGGTAATACACATCATAAGCTTGCAAGCAAATAACGAAGGAGTTAGTTACAAGGTGATGTATTACAGAACGAGTAAAGAGACTTGCCAGTAACGCGATTGAACTAGGTATGAAGATACCGACAATCGAATCTCGGGCAAGTAACATACCCATGGACAAAGGGAATTACGTATGTTGTCAGAAGGTTCGACCGATAAAAGATCCTCGTAGAATATGTAGGAGCCAATATGGGCATCCAGGTTCCGCTATTGGTTATTGACCGGAGAGGTGTCTTGGTCATGTCTACATAGTTCTCGAACCCGTAGGGTCCGCACGCTTAATGTTCGTTGACGATATAGTGTTATATGAGTTATATGATTTGGTGACCGAATGTTGTTCGGAGTCCCGGATGAGATCACAGACATGATGAGGAGTCTTGAAATGGTCGAGAGGTAAATATTGATATATAGGATGATGGTATTCGGACACTGGAATAGTTTCGGAGTGCATCGGGTACTCATCGAGTCACCGGAAGGGGTTCCGGGCACCCCCGGCAAGTGTAATGGCCTTATGGGTCAAGGGGGGGGGGACAGACCAGCCCACAAGGGGCCTAGTGCACCTCTTCCGGGACAAAGTAGTTGTCCATCAACGTCCAATGCCCCCATACCCTGTTCCAACCCAGCACTCGATGACTCTTGATCGATCCCTTGAAATTGAGAACATGCTCTTCCGCATGCTCCACGTCAGAAAGGACCACTTGCATCATTGTTGTTTCCGCAAAATCCTCCTCGCCAGACGACTCAATGTAGTGCTCGTACATGTACTCCATGTCTGAATCCATTATTTCAAAGAAGGGCAAACATATTAGCATGTGCATTTTACCAAACACTTGTCGGGCATTGTGAACCCCGTCGGGGCAGATGGTACGGTACATGCCCAGCGGACAAACGGGAGGTGTGGACTGCCAGCGTAGGCAAAGCGGCGTGCCGACCGGGTGGAGCGGCGGAGGTCGCGAAGATGTGAGAAGGACTTAGCGGGCGAATGGGGTGGTAGAGTGCTAGTGTTGACAAGGGATGAAGCGGATGAAGAGATGGAGGGAAGGGATGGAGACGCGTGGTCCGGGTGTGGCTTTGGGTGGGCCGGGGGTGTCGAAATCCTACGTGGTGGTGGTCTGAACTCCCGCAAAGCCCCCCTCCGCCTTAGTTTGCGGGAAACGGACTGATCTGTGGACCGATATGGGATGAAATTTAATGACAAACTGCATCCATACAGCGTGGTCGAAGCGTTTGTGGGCGATTTAAGAGTCCGCTTTGGAGATGCCCTTAGATTCCTTGTATTTTAAGTTCTTTGACCGCAAACTTGATTTGTAAAATACAAGCGATATGCCATAAAATTATATTGTTGGATTTGTATTTAAAATATATTTTCAGTGATACCATTATTATTGCATAAAACTCGTATTTTATTATGTTAATATATGGTCATACTTTGGTTCAAAATATGAGCAGCCAAATAAACCACATCGGAGTTGCTAGAACCTCTTTTTCCCTCAAAGAGACTGAAATGTACATATAGAATGGTTCATTTTTATTTGTTTTCCTTTTTTGCGAGAAATTTTATTGATCTATTCATCAACTGTTAAGGTAGTAAAAAATCACCAGAAGTAAAAAAGTAGATCCAAGTCTGTAGACCACCGATCGACGACTACAAGCACTGGAGCGAGCCGAAGGCGCCCTGCCTTCATCCCCCCTTCCTTATTGGAGCCGGGCAAACATTATTGTAGTAGACAGTTGGGAAGTCGTTGTGCTAAGGCCCTCATAGAACTGGCGCACCAAAACAGCAACCGTCGCCGATGAAGAGAAGCGTAGATCGGAAGGATCCAACCTGTAGACGCACGAACACAGACGAACGAAGACCGATCCACGTGAATCCACCGAAAACAAACACCAACCGAATCCCATGATATCCGCTCGAGACACAGCTTCACACGCCCTCTGACAATGCTAGAAACACCACCGGAACGAAGGCTAGACAAGAAGGACCTTATTCCATCTACAGAAAGCTGTCGTCGCTTCACATCTCTGAGTAGGACACAAACTCTATAAAAATTTAAAAATAAAAATAAAAAACGAAGACCTCTCTCCGGCAAGGACCGGGAGCCACCGTGCCCAAGACACATTGACACAGGAGACGATCGTTTGAAGCGTTGAACTGACGAGCATGCGCTCACACCCTGGCTTCTCACTTTAAGCAAGTTAGAGGAGACGAAAAGGAAGCAGACACACCCCTGTCAAGTAGGAAAAGAAAGAGTAGGAGTAGGTCTGCCGGTCATCGCGTCAAACTCGATCCCCGTCCACCGCGCACGCCGGCGAGGCACCCCGCGCCCGCACGGCGCGTGCATGGGCGACCCGGCGCCGCCCGCGTGGATGGCCGCCGCGGCCCGCAAGTGGCTCGAGGACGCCGGCGCCATCGCGGAGGACGGCGCCGGCGCCGGCGACGGCCGCAGGGCTTTTAACGCGCTGCCGCTGTTCGGCGTGCGCGTGTCCCTCGCCGAGCGCGGCCGCGCCGTCTGCTCGCTCCGCGTGCCCGCCCACCTCACGGTACATGTGCGCCCGCAGAGTATCTCGAGCCCTGGCGCTCTGCGAGGTTGGCTTCTTCCTGTGATTGGTTTCCGATTCCAATTTGTGCTTAGTTTGGGCGCGCGCGCGTGCAGGACGCGGACGGGAGCTGGCACGCGGGGGCTATCGCGGCGGCGGTGGACGACGTGTGCGCGGCGGCGATCATGTCGGTGGAGGGCATCATCAAGGTCTCCGTCCACTACGACATCTCCTACTTCGCGCCGGCCAAGCACCATGTGCGTACCCTACCTACTGTACTCTCTGCTGTGCTCTGTTCCTCCTCCAAATGCCAGCATAAACTCGTTTATTGGGTGAAATGGAAATTAATCTCAGTGTTTGCTTCTTGCAATCGTTGTGTTGCTTGATCAGTTGAAATCCTTGTGTTACTTGATCAGTTGCTGGGTAGCCACACTCCCAGGGAAAAAATGATTTCCTGTGGCCGCGTATACTGAATTTCATGTTGTATTTCTCACATGTGTATAGACAAAATAAATAACCATGCAAAAAAAAAAATAGACAAAATAAATAAATAGGATAATCTTCGTTGGTAAAGGACTAGAAAACACTTGGATTATGTGGAGTCTTTATGCGTACTTCCATATTTTGACGACCTCAAGTCATTTTTTTTTTACTTGCAAGGCAAAAGCTACGCATATTTCAATAAGATAGGAAAAAGCACAAGTATAGTGCCTCGGTTTACTATATGAGAATCTAGGGCATATGCCACATGAAACAAGGAAAAAGAGAAGAAAAAAAAAACGACTTGCAAGGCAAAAGCTGTGTTGAATTCATTAAAATAAGAAAAGGCACAAGAATGCAGAGTGGCTTGGTTTATATGAGAACCTAGGGCGAATACCACGCAAAATAAGAAAGAATAGAAAAAACCGATCCAAATGGAGCACCAGCACCAAACACGACCATGAGTAAAATATGCAGAGGTAAATTAATGCCTTACACTATTGAGGCGGCGATCAGGCGTGGTTTGTTCGGTAGACAGATTATAAAGGATAGTCCAATTAGGTGAGCTTGATCTTTCCTGGAAAGCTGCTTTCTGAGCTCAAAGAATTTGGCTGATTATTCCTTCTGAACGTGAGCTTTGTAGAGTAAATAAAGTTAGAGTATCAAAGCAAAACTCTTCAACCATTTCTTCTTCGTCTAGTTATAAGGCAAGAGACGCCAAGGCTGCACATTTTCAGCCTCAGCACAATGAGCTTTAAGGCCCTATTCTGAGTCACTCTAGCTTCTAAAAATACGAGGAGCTGCGGAGCATGTGTTTTCTAGCTCTGTGCTTTTTAACTCCAGCTTCGGGAGCGGAGTAGTGGAGTGGCGGGTCTCCGAACAGGGTCTAATTTCCGGTCAGCATATGCCATTTCAGACGCTTTCCATTTTATTGCACAGTTTCAAGTCGTAAGTCACATTGTCTGAAGCCGTACGATTTCAGCTGCATTTTGCATCCTCGCGTGCAAGTTTAATCAAGAACAAGGCTGAAGTAAAATAAATTCTGCTGAAATGTTTTCAGGAGGAAGTGGAGATGGACGGGCGGGTGGTCGACCGGAAAGGGAGGATGACGGCGGTGACGACGGAGGTCCGGAAGAAGGAGTCCGGCGAGCTGGTGGCGATCGGCCGGCAGTGGATGACCACCTCCAGACCAAAGGGATATCAAGGAAGCAAGCTATGATACAGCAACGATGAGGACACTATCTGTCCAAAATTCATTGATTAACTGACAATCTTAAGTGAGTGGAGATCACCTCCAGTCCAAAGGGATTTCAAGGAAGCTGCGTTGGGCATTTCGTCGGTTGACTTGAGTTTCAGATATATGCCTACATCGTGCATTATTGCTTTTTGACAAAGAGTGTATTTTATTGGCTCAAAATGAGGCATCAAGAGGATACACACATAATGAGCACACCCGGCCTCTGCATAGCTAGGATGCACACAGCCAACACTAACACACGCACACAACAACACGTCAACAAATAGCAAAGTCATATAAGACCAAAGCCGTGCGTAGACGATGAAAAAAAATCAGAGCAACCAAATTCATAATAGGCAAACTACAACAATGACCATATCCGCAACAATTATGTCCGGATGACAGGACAAGCGCCCCCATGCGCTGCTCGCGTCCAGATCTGGCCTGGCAGATGAGGCGCCATGGCGGCGGCCGTTGCCCAAGGGCCAGATTCGACTTTCAAGACACCGATCAGTGCTGCCGGCTGGCCCCTCCGGGTCATGAAGATGGCGTTCTGGATGAGATGCGGCGCCCATCGTCAGTGTGGCTGCTATGTTTATCCAATGCATCGCTGTTTGCTGGGCCCACGCCGACGATTGGTCATCTCGTCCCGACAGCAACCTTGATGTGGATTGCGGTGGCCATCGATACATCTTCGCGAGGTTTTATCACTTCAATTTCGGTGGTTGACTTCGACGGTGGGATGCAAACTAAGAATGATGACTTGGCGCAAAGGGATGGTGGTGCATCGGTGCCGATTACACATCGCATGTAGCTGTTGAGATCGGGGAAATGTGGTGGTGCTACTCAAGCACCGGGTCTCGAGTTCCGGGGTGAAAACCTAGGTGACCGAGTTGGTTATGCCTAGCAATGGCGATATTTTTATGTCGTTACCTTGTTGAAGGCATTGCTCGAATATGCTCGGACTGATTTTTCAGGGTGAAAAGCTCGATTCTGACCATAAGTGGTTGAATCCGATGATAGCGGCGACTGAGCGTCGTTTCCTTTCTGAAGGCGTTACTGTTGAAGAATCGTGCATTATTGCTAGTCACTGTCATGGGGTTAATTAAGTGCTCTTATCGTGCTCCTACGGGTACAACAAGGCTATAGGCTATAGCTGCCTAATGGAGTCGTTAGGAAGCGTCCAAGGCCCAACCAAATCAAGCACACGCAACACACACACATGGACGACGCGGCGGCGGAGGCCGAAGCGCTGCGGCTCCGGCTGGCCGCCGTCGCCAGGAAGTGGCTGGAGGACCCGCGCGCGGACTCCGCCGGCAACATCACCCACGCGGCCAGCCAAAAGGGGCACGCGCTCAACTCGCTGGTGCTGGCCGGCGCACGCATCTCCCTCTCCGAGCACGGCCGCGTCGTCTGCTCGTTCCAGGTGCCGCCGCCGCTCACCGTACGTGCGCCCAGCTCCCTCGCATATATTGGGTTCTCCTCGGCTCATGCCTACTATGGCTAGCGCGTCAAGCGCATGTGCCGCCGTGTCCGGGTTGGAGATCTCAGCGCGGCGTGTCGTTGTCTGTTCCCGCGTTGCAGGACTCGGACGGGACGTGGCACGCGGGTGCGCTGGCGGCGGCGGTGGACAACATGTGCTCGGCGGTGGTCTTCACTGTGGTGGGCGCGCCCACGGCCACCGTCCACTACGGCTTGTCCTACTTCTCGCCTGTCGCGTGCAACGTATGTGCATTTCCTATGATAATACTGTACCATGATGATTGATGGCTAGCTGTTGCGGCGGCCGGCGAGCAAATTGAAACATGCGAATCGTGTGCAGGATGAGGTTCAATTGGACGGGCGGGTGGTGGGCCGGAAAGGGAAGCTGACGGCCGCCGTGGTGCGGGTGCGGAAGATGGGATCCGGCGAGCTGGTGGCGATAGGGAGGCAGTGGATGACACCTGCTTGGCCAACAAAGAGCAACAAAAGCAGGAGCAACCTCTGACAGAAGTTAAAATGTCGTCCGATCGGATGATTTCAGATTTGGGCATCTCCGTTCAATAGAGCGGAACAAATGAAAATCCATTTTATTAATCCTTGGGTGAGTGATTCTTTCTTTGAAGTCTAGTTCAGAAAAGAAAATGGAAAACGTTTTCCTACGTTGCGCCGGCCGAACGTTTCGGCCGGTCGCGTGTGAGTCGAGCGCGTGCATTCAGATCGCGCTGGATCCTTTCACGCGGGGGTGCCACGACCACGGCCCACGTGGGCTGGCTGGCCCACGTCTGTGTCCCGCTAGCCTTATCCTCCACGCGGGTGTCTCTCCTATCTCCGTCTCTCGATCCCATCTCTTCTTTTTGCTTCATGGCGACTGCGAGCCGCCGCGACCTCGGTGATGTGCGACGGAGGAGCCACCATGCATCTGGTTGCAGCCGCAGCTCTGGCGAGGTCCGCCATGGCCGTTGTCGCCGCATGCTGGAACCAACGCCCACCCATGCTGGAACCAGGCACCGTGGTTGCTGGAACCGATATCAATTTTTGCTACAACCGATGAGTTTTTTTGCTACCACCATCTTTTTCTTCATCGTTCATGAGAATTGGCTGGTCTTTTTTAGCTGCAATCATCATTAAATTTTGCTACGACCGGCGAGTTTTTTTGCTACCACTGCCTTTTCTTTTCATCGTTCATGAGAAATTGATGAGGTCTTTTTCTTTTTGCTACAAGCACCAACGAGTTTTGCTACATTCATCCATGATTTTTGCTGGAGCCAGCGACGAGGAATTTTTGCTGGAGCCAGCGCCTCAAATGCACCCCGGTTTTTTTGCTACATCCGGCATCATTTTTTGCTACAATAGGCATCGTTGTTTGATGGAACCAGTTAACTGTCGACTACGACCGTCAGGCGTCCAGCAAGATGCTACAACTGTGTCTCCATTTTGCTACGACCGACAACGAAAAATGCTACAACGGGCAATTCTATTTGCTGGAACCAGTCAATCGCCGGAGCTGCATCCATGGCGTGCGGGCGACGAGGGCGGGATCCATCCATGGCGAGCGCGGGGGGCGGCGAAGTTGCATCGCAAGTGCGGGCGGCGGAGCTGCATCCAGGGGGTGCGAGACACATTGAGATGCATCTGGCGAGTTGCGCCGACGACGAGGACGGCCGGAGGGCGCCAACCGGCGACGGGGACGCCGCGGTGGTTCTTCAAGCTTGGTCGCTGGGGGGTGGCGGGGTGTCGAACATCGCTGTGGGCGTTGTACATTTTTTCCAAGGGAATAACTAGGAGGAAGACGAGAATCAGATCTAACGGCCCTTAATCGTGCTATCGGGTGGCTGGGGCTGGACCAGCCGAACAGTTCGGCCGGGCGCGCCGGCGTCTATAAGCGACCAAAGAAAATGCAACTTGCACTTTCAACTGAGAGAAAAAAGCGTCAAATACACTTCTCACCACGCTACAGTTGCACCTTTCGGCACGGCAGCGACTAAGACGTAATACCTCGGTAACTTTTTATAAGACATCTTTAAGCCCCGCTTGGCATCGGTGTAAACTTTTACACCCGTATTGATTTTACAGGTGTATTTCACCGACCACAGCGTGATTTCCATCTGGAGCTACAACTCATTACATGCTACTGTGCTACAGGGGCACCCAAGGCCATTAGATATGTGATCCAACGGACAACATCGTCGGATGTGAACCAAAACATCATTTTGGGACTGTTGAGGGGTTTTCTGCAAAACTTGCACTGACCGATGTTGACCATTTGATCCACGATCCAATGGTCCAGACCCCGTATCATGGTAGCATCTAAAGGTGCGGTAGAACCTGATACGCACTCTGTCAACTATTGCTTGAGACCTCGATGTGGTCATTTCGACAGTGTTGTGTGAGGGTCATGTTTTTTCTAATGTGGAGAACTGTCAAATTCATTGGTTAGAAAGGGTGTCAAAGAAAAAAAGGCACAACATAAATATTAGTGCAAAAGGAAGGAAAAAAGAAAAAAAAGACTGCTCAATTTATTGAAGGAAAACCGGGTGAAAACTTGAATAACGGCGAGCCATACCTAGTTAGACTAGATCTAAAGCACTACAAAAAATCAAGATGCGTGTAAGGCCAGCACCACATGACACTTAGCAAGGTACTTGAGCGTTGTCTTCGCCACTACCAAAGTGCACACCGACACCATTCCTGATCTGATCTCCCATGAGCAAATTCGCCAACCTTGTCGACACCGGCGAGGAAAGACATGCCAAAAGGAGGTGGACATATGCCGCTCTGATCCAACAGCTCATCTAACGCTCCTCACATGTGAATAGTACTCATGCTCCCTGTCATCGATGAATGCACCATCTTCGGCCCCACGTGGCCACTGCCAACTTCCACGAGCAACAATTCCCACCGAACGGATCCACACCCAAGACGATGCCCCCAAGAGGGAACGCAACATCGAGCATAGCTACTAGTGCTGCCATCATCCGATCAAGCAGACCATATTAGGGTTTACCCCGGAGCATGACGGGAAGGAGGATAAGAACTGCTACATCGACGCCTCCAATAAGGGAACGATGCATTTAAGCTCCATCGAAGACGACTCATGCCACAACCTAAGTACGGCTTTCGCCAGAAACCTCACCCGTCCAAACCTAGTAACCGACCATTCCACCATGGGCTTAATTTTTTGGATCTGTGAACAACATTTTAAATTCTAAACATTTTCTTAAATGTGTACAATTTTTTTAAACATCCAAGCATTTTTTGAAAACACAATTCTTTTAGAAAAGGGAATATTTTTTGAAAATGTGAACTTTTTATGAAACTAGAATTTTTTTTTAATTTGCGCATTATTGAAAATGAGAATATGTTTTGAACATTCAGAACAATTCTAGAAAAGATGAACATTTTTTAAAAACTCAAACATTTTTCAAATTTGCACAAAATTCTTAATAATAGAATTTTTTGAAAACACAAGCATTTTTCAAAATCTGAAACAAGTTTTTAATGCATGAACATTTTTTGAATTTTGAACAAATTTCTGAACAAGCGCAGCAATTTAAAGTTTAAAACCTTTTTCAAAATGCGAACAACATTTCGAAATTTTGGACCTTTCTAAAAATTTGATGAAAATTTGAAATTCTGAGAATTTATTGAAATTTGTAGTTTATGAAAAAAAGGAAGCCAAAAAAATAAGCTTGTTAAAGAAAAATAAACAGGAAAGAAAGGGGGAAAGGAAAAAAACTAAAAAAAAACAAAATGGGCCGGCCTAGTCGTGGGCGCCCTGTCCGAAGCTCCGACCATTTAACGCATGCTGCGGTAAATAGGATTTTCCCACGTATACCACATATTTTTGGGCAACCCACATTATTTAGACTCTTAGCGTGGGCCATGTGTGTCCACGAACGCGTTTTTTGTGGGCTGCCGCACATCAACCTGCAGCCTGATTTGGAGATGCTCAAGACTCAAAAAAAAAAAAAATTCTCCCCTCGTCTCCTTTGTCTAAAAAAACAAAAAAAAAATCTCCCCTCATCTCCTCGCATCTGACTATCCGAGAGCCGCCATCCCAGCCCCATGCCCTCCTCTCTCCTCAGAGCATCTCCAACAGAAGCATTATATAAGCGACGCGCGGTATAAAATCTGCTTTTAGCGCGCGCGGACCTGATTTGGAGTCTCCAGCGGCCGCACAAAAAGCGCGTGCGCGCTATAACTAATGCAGCGCACGCATTAAAAAGGCATCGCGCGCAACATATTTAGTATGCCCAGTCACGTGCGCTGCAAACTCTGGGCTGCTGCAGATGAGACCGCTTGGATTGGGACCGCTGGACTCGCGTGCGCAGCATATTTTACAGCGTTTGTTGGAGCAAACGTCTTCTAGCATCCTAAAAAAAACTACTTGCGCGCTGTAAACTTATTTTTTGGACGCCGCGTATTAGGTGGCTGTTTGAGATGCTCTTGTGGCGCAGCTTCGCCTAGCTAGCCTCGGCTCCCCCCTGAGTCCCGACGGTGCTCGGTGACGGGACCGGTTACGGGGTGACGTTTCCATCCCCTTGGCATATCTGAATCCTAACCACATCGGGGGATTACAGTTCAGGTAAACCCAAAAATTCGATTTTTATTGCTCAATACTAGTTCGATTCGGGGTGGCTTAACACTTTTTGATCCATAAATACAGGTCCTTGTTCGTGATCCGTGGCACGCACCTTCATACTGAAGGGGACGGGGACAGGGACAGGGACATACGAGTCGCGGCAGGTGGGGGATTCAGGGTATGACGAAGCGGAAGCGCTCAGAGGAGCGGGGCTGCCGCACTGCCAGGCGGCCGCGGCCGGCGCAGGAGCCGAAGCAGCATCTTTACCTGCTGCTGGACGACTGGGAGAGGGGATACAGCATCCGCAAGGTGGACGTCGAAGCTTTCGACTCCGACACCAACACCCCGCCCAAGCGCTTCACCGAGCCGCCGGTCGCCCGCATCGAAGCGCCGCACGTGAGGTCCTGGAACTTCATCTCCCACGCCTCCAAGATCTTCGCCATGAAGGCCAAAGAAGCCAGCCCTGCCATCCCGGCCTTCGACACGCACACGATGAGCCTGACCATCAGCCCGTGGCCTTCCTGCCGTGCGGGCTATGTCACCCCCCTCCTCGCCTCCATCGGCGGCAAGCTCTCCTTGTTCCTGGAGGACCGCACCGAGTACCTTGCCGACCCGCCACCCTACGACAGCAACGCTCCTTGGTCTTGGTCCACCATCAACTCCCCGCTGCCTTTCTACAACGTGCAAATCTTGTGCTATGCCTTGCATCCGGATGGCCGCACCCTCTTCGTGTCCGCCGGCAGCCGGCGCAAGAATCTGCCAAGCACATTCTCCTTCGACGCCGAGCGCCTCGAGTGGGCCCACCATGGTAACTGGCTATTGCCTTTTGCAGGCCAAGCCTACTTCGACGCCGAGTTGGAAGCGTGGGTCGGCCTCGCCCGCGACAAAGAGAGCTCTGGCTACCTCTGTTCCTGCGATGTGCCACCGGTCGCTGCCAAGTTAACGAGCCCTCCGTCTTGGAAGCTCGGCCAGGACAAGATGTTCTCCAAGGATTCAGAGTTGCATCGGGGCGCCAAGCTTGTCTACATGGGTGACAGCAAGTTCTGCCTCATTGAGTCCCTGTTCCACAAGGATGACCAGCATTTGCGCCGTGATCCTACTGAGATGGATCTCTGGGGAGCGACTAGCATAGAATCTGAGCATCTGTTGCAAAAATAGAAAAACCGAATCTGGACCGTGGGAATAGAAATGAAGGATGCAGATCCCGTTGGAGGGTTTCGTACTCATAGTTACACAATTCTGTGCTAAAACGTCCCATTGCTCCTCATTAATTTGCCCCAGGTCCTTCTCCTTCAGACGACACCCCCTGCTTCTGGAGACAGATCCGGTGGCGGTCCATCTCCCTATCGCGTCGACGGTGGCGGCCAGTCTAGATCCGGTGCTGCTGCTCCATGCCTCCTCCCAGACATCCCCGATGTCGCGCTGCACATCATCGACCTGGACCCCGCCGGCGCCACCATGGTCTCGTACTTCCCGGTGGCTGCGGGCATCCAAACCGCGCAACTGCCCAGGAGGCACCAATGGCCTTCTTCGTGCCGAACTCCGACGGCTTCGCGACCGAGCTGAAGACCTGCTGCGCGCACTTGTTCGGGAATACGCATCCCGACGGCCGCACGCCCTAGGTCTTCTTCCTTGACCCGGACGGTGAGGGATTCGTTCCTGGATGACGTTTAGTTCGTCGGATTCCTATTTTCTGGATATTAATTCCAGAGTCATAGTTGCCACTTGAACTTTATTAGGCAATCACAACCCCTTTCATCAGACTCAAATTTACATCAATCTCAATTAGCGTTCACCTCTTTAATTAGATAATTCGCATGACTTTTTTTATCTCTAATTACAACAATGCACCTATCCAACTCTCTTTCATTTTCTGTATGGGATGAAATAATTTCTACTTGTTGCAACTATACTAGCTGATTCTCCATAAATACACTTGTAGGTTATGTGTTGTTGAACAAGTTCAGTAAATCATGGAGGAGCAATAGATATTCGCCTGTCTCCATTTTTCATTTCTATGTTCATTGACTGAGATAGTTGCTGTTGTAAGACAAGTAGGACTTTGAGAGTGAGCATATCATTGTTGTTTTCAGTTGGCATTGGTTGGTACCATGGTTGCATTTTATGCCGAACCACCTATTATGATTTGTTATGTTTTAGGCGACTGAAATTCAGCTATCGGGATTTTTGGTGTAGAATACACTTTCTGCTCTGGCACGATGGATGGTTCAGACCAGGATAGAGAAACGATATTTGGTACGCTACACTTCTCGCAATCTAATCATTTGGTATATCCTTTTCATTTGTCAGTGTGTCCATTACTCTCTATTGAAAGCTGATCTATGGGCTGACAAGTGGACCTTTTGATCGAACATACAGTAGTGTTTGGCCAACTATGTTAAAGTAGTGTTTTTCCAATATTACCTTAGGGTATCAATTTAGAAAAATGTTAGAATTAAAAAGCTATAACAGGAATGTACAAAAAAAAAAATTAAAGACAAGGAGTTTATATGAAGCTACAGTTCCTGTCCATATTTTGCTTTTCTGGTATTTGATATGAAGCTTCAGTTCCTATACTAAATACAGTTCATGTCTTCTTCTGCTTCTCCGAGACACTATTTGAAGCAACCCATATCAACTTGCAACATACCTTTTAATTGGTGCCTTTTGTGAATTCAATTTGTCACTGAGCGACTCCATTTAATATTTTGTACCAGGTACTAGGTTCATAAACACTGGATGCATGTTGCTCTCCTGTAGGTTCGTCCATTGACTAAATCGTTTGCTCTTCGATGTTCCAGGTTTGGTGTCTAGAAAAGAAGATCCAGGTTTGGAATTGTAAGAGGTCATAATTAACCAATGTAGGCTGGAGAAGGCATTGCTTCTTTACATGAATGTGCTTCCTTTTTATGTAGTGGAAAATAATTCCGTGCCGCTAGCTCATCCATGATAACCATCTATTTCATATTTATCTAATTATGCAAGAAACCAACTATTTATATCTTCCAATACATCAAGCTAGTAGTCTCAGGAACCTGAAATCAGCTTAAACCATAGCAGTATTTTGTTTTCATCAAAGAGCTTTGTTGTGGCAAAAATACTAAGTCGTGAGGAACATTTGGATGCAAAGCACCCATGTTCCTGAGAGAAACCCATGTTGTACATTTCTGTTCTCTCGTTTTTACTTTGCGAAGTTATCTCAAGCATCTGCTTTTATTTTGGTGCAGGTAGATTTTACAAATGGATGCCCAGGCTTAAATAGTTACAAATGACATAGCAGCAGAAGGACAGATGTATTGGATAGCTTCTGCTATTGACTTTCCTGTTCATTTCAGTACTTTGACTTATCGAAAGCGGCGAACTGAAGGAAGCTTCGTCTGCGAAAAAACATACTGCTGGATTTTCAGTGTAGCTGGTGTTCCTATTCACGCTTAAAAAGTGCTTCATAATAGCCTCATTTTACAATTCAAGTTGGGCGTTTCCGAGTTGTGCGGAGCTCCTGTTTTGACCTGTCTCTGTAATGGGTGTTCTGAGTTATGATTTTAGGTTTGTTTGTCTGGTGTGTCAGGTAGAGATACTGGCTCTCTCATGGATGCAAAATAAAAATATAACTTTATTACCTTTATGATATAAATTGTGAACGATGACCTCCAAATGCACAAGCAAACTAGACAATGCAGAATTCAAATGAGAATACTTGTTGATGTGTACTTTCTATTTTTTTTTCACTCGTGTTAGTTCGGATGAGATTAAGATGTACTCCCTCTGTCCGGAAATACTTGTCGGAGAATTGGATGTATCTAGACATATTTTAGTTCTAGATACATCCATTTTTCCATTTGTGCGACAAGTAATTCTGGACGGAGAGAGTATTCGTTTAATCAAAGAAAGAGATGGAATTCGGTCACTCATGAACATATTGCATGGACACGGTCAGAATAAGTTGATTTGTGAAGAGGAGATATCAGTGTAGTGAGGTTTGAAAAATAATCTCGTTACCAATGACAAAACAATTGAATATAAGAAAGTCGAGGTGTTTACTGCAAAGGTCTAGGTTTATATCTAACTAGTACCAAGGGGGTTTTCATAAAATGTACATTAAGGGGACTGAGAAGCCTCCACTGGAATCTGTACCATCCATGGTTATCTGATGGCCGGATTGATTTTTCTATTTTTCTACCACAACCCCAAATTCTATACTAGTCGCTCTCGGATCTCTGTGACGGCTGCCCGCTTAGGCGCCGCCGCGTGCTCCACATGACCACATTTGGCCTCAAGTACAATAAAGTAGGAAACCTGCAGATCATGCTGCGACAAGCTCACGCGTGCATGATGTTTAAGCGGCCTCATGATTTCACGGAGCCATCACTGGAGCCTTTGGAGCCTTTGGCATTCTGGATCTAAGTTCGAACAAAATGGATGTGAGCTAGATACTAAGGATGAAGCGAAGAGCATGTGGTGGTGTATTAAACTTTCTGCCTGGTGCTGCCAATTGATTTCATATTGAAATCTGTGAATGTATTCTATTTGACAGGATCTTACTATAACTGTCACTCAAATTCAGAGAAACAGAGGAAAAGCATTCGATTTCAGGGTCGAATTTGAGGTGGATTTCATTTCAGGTCCGAGGAACTCGAGCTAGGGTTCGCCAGCCGGAACACGGCGGCTTAGAGGGCCAAAGCCCAATTACATCCAGATGCCTCCTCTCCACAAGCGGAGTGGCTTAAAAAGTAACAGAAAGTGAAAACGGAGTGAAAACGACATGTTCAGCAAGCTACAGTGTTTGCGGTAAATCTTAAAGTAAAACGCGCATTGAAGATGATCGTCCATCATGAGATCTGCGGCTATCAGGTAACGGCTGCCAGCTCGTCGGATCGCAGATCGACGACTGTGATGCTTCCGACAATCTGACTCCAGTGTCTTATCCTGATCTTGTCGCTGTCCTGACAATTCCCCCCTGTTGAGAACAGACTTGCCCTTAAGGCTGGAAATCAGGAAAGACCTTTTGAATGAAGGTTGCGTCTTCCCAAGTAACGTTCTCCTCCGGTGGATTGATTCACTTGATGCGCCATTTTCTATCGTTGTCAGCTGGGCGATATAAGACAGCTCCGCTTATTGTGATCGGATCACATTTGCTGAAAATTATCTCAAACATAAACCCTATTTTTTTTTCGCAAACATAAACCCTATATCTTATAGTGATAATTCCAGCTTTCATGATTTACTTTCCCAAACCCAAACTACGAAATTCTCTTCTGAATCCAGAAAAGGGCATGACAGTTATGTACACTTTGCAGTCCTTGCAAAAGCATGCCAAAATAGTTACATTCAAATTACAGGTATATGCCATTTTTATCTGTACATCCCCATTTCTGGTCACCATTCTGCACAAAGATAGGTCACTTATTCCGTCATCCCCACCCTGTACGCGACAATCTGCATATCTCTGCTCAAGTCAATCCCCAAGCCTGTGGACAGAAAAAGAACGGAACTCTCAGTATAAGAACAGCCTTCATGCATTATTGGCTAAAAAAATAGTAAGACCACGACCCTGACCTGAATTTTGCCGTCAGACGTTCCGACGACGAGGACGTCCCCGTCGGCGTCCACCGCCATGCACTGGACGCGGCAGCCGGCGCCGCCGGCCTGAAGGGCGCCGATCTTGATGAGCTTTTCCCTGGACCAGATCTCCACGGCGCCGTTCCTGGAGCCGAGGTACACCAGGTCCGCGCTCACCACCAGCGACCGCACCTCCGCCGCCGACGGTATCGATCCAACCAGGTTGTAGTTCGAGCTGTTCCATATCTGCACCCAGCCAGCAACAACCGTCGTCAGAAAATCCTCACACAACATCACACCAAGATAGATTCGTCTCTCGATCGAATTCATGTAGCAATTTAGCACCTTGACCGACGCGCCATCGAGCGGGGTGCTCCCGGTGTAGAGCAGCCCGTCGTGGACCTGCAGGGAGTAGACCGGGTTGGACTTGCCGAGGATCCTCTTGTTCCCCGGCTGGATGACGCCCAGCGTCCCGCTGGCCAGGTCGATCTCCTGGATGCTGCCGTCGTTGCAGCCGCAGAAGAGCTTGCCGTGCACCAGCGCCATGGACCGCACGGACTTGCTCGGGTTCAGCACCTTGGGCGTGCCGCCGTTCCAGCTCAGCGTCTTCACGCCGGCGCCCTGCGGCACGAAGCAGGCCATGGCGCTCGCCACCGCCAGGTTCTGCACCGGGTCCCGCGTGTCGTACACCTCCGCGCACCGGAGGCCGTCCCGGAACTGCCACACCTGCCCATGTACGCACCACCAACGGGTTTCATTCTGAACTTTGCACGTTGTAATTAATTAACTTTCCTCGATCACGCGAAGAAAGGAACATGGTATGTTGTTACCCTGATGGTTCTGTCCATGGATCCGCTGTAGAGCTTCTCCTCCGAAGGCAGGATTGACAGGCTGGTGATTGCTTTCGTGTGCTCCTGGGACTCCTGGACGAGGCGAAGGATGTTCTCGCTTCCCTCCCAGACCTGAATGTGAATTTTTCAGACTTCAGAAAATGAAACTTATAGTAATGACCTGTAACTGTAAGCATGAACATTTTGGAAGAGCAACCTTTAGTGTTCCATCAGAGTGCCCGGAGAAGATGTAGCTCTTGTAGTAAACGATCGACGTGACCTCGCCGTTCGAGCTGCAATCGGCATTGTTAAGCTCCTTGTGGTTCCACATATCCTGCCACAAGAACAAGAAACATTCTTCAGCAAACATAAATCCTGTAGTATGTAGTAGTACAACTTTTGTGAATTTGGATTTTTTTTTGTGAATTTATTCGGATTGATGGTAAATGCTGAGCCTTACGATGCTGGACTCCTGGCCATCTGACAGCAGCTTCAGCATCTCGAACGCGAGGCCGGACGATTTCTTCAGCTCCCTCAGGGTCCTGAGCACGTCCTTGATGTACGTCGTGATGTCTTGCATTCCCTCTGAAACAATGTCACAAGTTTTGGAGCATAAATCAGAGACGAGAGAAGTATTTTAATTTACAACTTCTCGGCAGAATGATAGTTGAGCAGCCAGTAACCAACCGCGGTCGTTCATGAAGCTCCTCAGCGCGACCATGGCGAGGGCGCGGTCGCTGCCGTGCTTGGCGGACCTGAGAACGAGCACGAGCTGCCGGAGCAGGCAGACCCGCGCGGCGCCGAGCACGCCAGTGTCCGGGAGGAAGGACAGCATGTGGACGAGCCATGCCGCGCACACGAGGCTCGCCGCGAACAGCTCCGCGTTCTTGCTTTCCAGGCACTCGGACAGGGCCTCCAGCACCAGCCCGAACTCGTGGCTCACCAGCGCGTACGCCGTCTTCCTCTCCCACTCCGACGCCGCTTTCTCCTCCCCGGCCGCGTCGTCCTCGGCGCCGTCGGTGCCACGAACGACGCTCAGCTCCTGCGACTGCCGGTACCTCTCCTTCACCCTTGCGAGCTTCAGCAGGGCCGACCTGGCGAGCGGCCGCCCGGACGACGAGAACTTTCCGGGGAGGTTCATGATGGTCTCGGCGGCCAGGAGCTGGCTCCTCGGGAAATCCGAGTTCTTGAGGCACTGCACGAGGCTGTCCATCGCCTCCTCGCGGTACATGCTTATCTTCCTCGGCTCCACCTGACGATCACATCAAATTATTTGGATTCAGAAGAGCTATATATGAATCGTTCTGTAGGCTGATCTGAATAAATTATACTGTGCTCAGCTCACCAAGAGATCGAGCTGAAGAAGAAGCCCGGCGACGACGGGGCTCTGCTCCGGCGTGGTGGACTGCAGATACACGAGGAGCGTGTGCATCATGCTGAAGGAGCTCCCCTCTTTGATCGCCCGAAGCACACGTTCCGCGGTCGATCGCCTGCAGTCCGAATAACGGTTATGCCTGGGGTCGACAAGTCAGCACTTAGAAAGCGTGGGAAGAATGTGGAGTTTGATTTCGTTACTTTTTCAGCTTCAGAAGCTCGGAGAGGAACCGCACGATTTCGAACTTGTCGGCGTCGCCGACGACGTGGAAGGCGTCTAGGACGGCGCCCACCGCCAGCTTCTCCACGATGCTGCTCCGGCAGTGGCCGTCTTCCGCGATGCATCGCATCAGGATCCTCATTGCGGCCACCCTCACCTCCACCTGCTCGGCCTCTAAGACCAGCGCCGTGCTCCTCACGAACCTCTCAGACACCAGAGAGGACCTCGGCACCGGCGGCGTGCTCTCCCGGCCGACGCCTGACTCTGAGAGAATCTGGCTGAGGAGGATCACAGACGCGGACTTGGGCTTGACGCACATGTTGAGCGCGTCTGCCTCATCGGCTCGCCGGATGGTGGCCACCAGCGCTTCGCCCATGTCCATCTCGACGAGCTGCTCCACGGAAGGAGACAGGAGGAAGATGAGCACGACGGCCTCGACGAGCCCTTTCTTGAACAGGGCGACCAGGCAGTCCACGTCGGTGTCCACCCGCGTGAGCGTCTGCACGACGCCGTCGTCGCGGGAGGCGAGCTCGGCGAGGAGGAAGACGGCCACCTGCAGCACCTGCGCGCTGACGGAGTTGAAGAGGATCTCCACGAAGCCGTTGATGACGGCGGGCTTGGCCAGCGCGGAGAAGAAGGCCTGCTCGGCGGCGCCGGCCTCGCGCCAGAGCCGCTCGATCCTGAGCACCGACTTCTCCGACTCGGCCAGCTCCTCGGACGTGCAGAGGCAGGACACCGCAGCGCGGAGCTCGCCGACGGCGCTCTCCACGGTGGCCTGCACGATGACGCTGGTCGGCGACGGCGCGCTCGCCTGGCTGCCGGTGGCGTCCGGGGACGGCGAGTTGATCTTGAACGCGGGGGCCGGGCTCTCCATCTTCGCGGTCGCCGGTGTTCTCGGCACCGCGGGCGTGGCGGGCGTGGGAGGCGTGATCGGCGTGGCGGGCGGGCTCTGCTCGCGCCAGCCGGCGATGAGGCGCTTGAGGACGTAGTTGGTCTTGGGGAGGCTGCCGCCGTGGAGGTGCTGGCGCGTGATGGGGCAGGTGGCGTTGCCGCGGTCGAGCCACTCCTGTATGGCGCGGCGCTCGTACGTCTGGCCGGTCTCGAGCGTGACGGGGTCGTCGAAGACCTGGCTGGTGATCGGGCACACGAAGTCCTTGGGCGTCGTCGCCGCCTGCTGCTGCTGATGCCGCGACAGCTCGGCGTCGCCGCCCATCGGGGACCTGTATGTATTCAAAATCAGCGCATGTCTCGATCAATACCATCGATGCAATCTAGGTTGGTGGAATGCTGTTTCTGGAAGCGATCGAAATGGTTACCTCGAGGGCTCCGGAGAGGGGCGGGCGCCGTCGTTGGCGCGTGGCTGAGCTCTGCGTGGCTTCGACAGTGGGGACGCCGCTTGCTTTTCCTAAGAGACAAGGCAACAGCATTGGGAACTCAGCTTTGGAGCGATGAGAAACAAACCAGGGTTGTCGTCTCACTGTCGTGCAAGCACGTTGTCGTCCACACAGCAGTTTCGTAGTAGAAACTAGCTAGTACCGTAATTTATACATCCCTTCTTTTATTGAACCTCCTTTTAGAAAAGTTAAGAACTCAATTCCATAATTTGAAAAGAGCCAATTGTTTAGGCTACGCTTTTGATAGTTCCTCAGCTGTCTTAAATTTTCCATAAATGACTACCAGAGAGAGAGAAAAAACAAAGGGAAACACTAACGCCCACACGTGTGGGCGTTTCCCAACTCGCCAACACGCTTGGATCGTCGTCCAGTGCCTTTTACACGAATCTTGGCATGAAAAGGTTGATTTTCTGTGCCACGTAGGACGGGGCTGGTGTGTGGGCATTGGAGAGTTTGCCCACACGCCCGCACCACGTTGTTTGCCAGCTGTGCTGTGTGAGCGAACTAGTTTCTACCCACACACCCACCACCTAGGTCATGCGCGTGTGGGCGAACTGCTTTTCGTCCCACACGACACTCCTACGTTGTGGATGGCAACTGCAGTTACGCGAATGTGGCAACTCGGTACACATATGGCAACTGTGATTCTTTTGCTACGGCAACTGCAGTTGCGCGTACGTGGCAACCAGATAAACACACATGGCAACTGTGATTAACAATACATGGCAACTATGGTTGGATCACACATGACAACTAGGTAAACACACATGGCAACTACTGTTTGACCATATGTGGCAAGTAGTTAATCACACACGGCAACTACGGTTTGATTACATGCGGCAATTACCATAAATTAGACATGGCAACTATAGTTAACCAAAACAGGTAGAGTTGCCATGCTTTTACAACTACACTTGCCATCCCGGATAACTACATCTGCCAACCAGGATGGCAACTAAAACGTCATCCCGCGGGGCATCTAACGTAGCTACGCCAGGACGTGTGGGCATTTTTGCTTCATGCCACACGCGCGGGGTGGAGATGAGTAGTATTTCTTGGGCGTGTGGCACGAAGTAGCCGCGCCCACACGTGTGGGCAATTCTAATGTCCACCCACACATAGCCCGTGTGGGCTGCCTTCGGCTCACACCACACACCATGTGTGGGTGCATGTCGAATATACCACACATGTGGCAGTTATCGGCGTCCAAAACAAATTGAAATATTACCATAGCATTGTTCTTTCCAATGTTACACGGATAAATAAGTGACATATGATGAATAGAAAAACTCAAATTGCAAAGGGTGTGGATGTTGGAATTTTGCTAGCAGGCCTTTGGCCCAAAGCCCAACTAAAATTCTAAAATTCTCTTGGCCCATTCATGCACACATGTGAGTGGAGTGAGTGAGACTAGAGTTTAGTCCCACCATGAAAGTTGAGGGAGAGTTGCACCTTTTTATAAGGTGAGCTCTTCTACTACTTGTATGAGCATGAGAAGAGGAGACCTACACGTGCGCTCCTTCTCCTCGCTCGCCTCGCCACGCCTCGTCACGAAGCGGGTTGCGGGATTGAGCCGAGCCGAGCTATGCACGTTGTCTATATTTTTGCTGCTCGAAAAAAATTAATGAGTCATTAATTAATAATTAACGGATGCGTTAATTATTGAACCGTTTCCGATTCTTTTGGATCGTGATGACTCGGACGTGGGGTTTACTCCCACGACCTACCCGACCCGCACTATATAGTCAGGGAGACGTCTACCCTAGCCGCTTCGTATGGTTTCGCACCACCGTTCCAGATCACTGCGCCGCCAAGCAAGTCTTCTCCATCCCTCCTTTCGGCATGCACCGGGAGAAGGGACAACAGGCCTCCGGAACCCCGCCTCTCGTGATCCTGTACGGGAGAGGGACGATCAGGTTTTTGGGGAGCGCACTCGCGCGACTGCTGGCAGCGACGACTTCGCCAACGACGACTTTTTCCCCGACCTCGGCAACCTCATCCTCGACGACATGGGCGACAACGTCAACGCCGGCGGTGCTGCTCCCGCTGCACTGTATGTGATTCTATCCTTCCTGTTCGAGATCATGGTTGAATTCATGTATCTAGTATGTGCCCTAGATGCGATCTGTTCATCTACTATGCTAGTTTGTATGATTAGTTTAATCTCTGCTATTGCGGTCATGATTTATCTTCTGTTTATTCGGATTAAATCTCGTAGTAATTTGCTCATATTTCCAACAGTGGCTAGGTCTAAATCGATTGAGATTTAAGCAGTCTCAACCAAGTGACATAGCATACAAAAGAGAAAAAAAATGCGCGGATCTCAATGTAAGATTTCACAAATGTGGCATCGACTGAGACTTAGCAAGACTGAATTGCAAATCCAATTAAACATATAGCAATTGTGAAAAAATATAAAAATAAACTCAAATTGCAAATTCGTTCTATTCAATGCCGAGCCGACCTAGCATCCGAAAAAATGCAGATAAACCGCTAGTTAGTTGAAGAAGCCTCGGCGGATATTATCGGGAAATTAGTTTTTTCTGGCGCTAAGGATAAGTCCCCGCAACCAATTAATTTTGACTTGTGTAAGGACAAAGGATGGGGCGCCTGGTGACTCCGTTTCCTTCGATGCTAGGCAATATCATGTTTTTGATAGGAATCCCACATAGTGAGCAGGAAAACAATCCCACCGCCTGGTGTTAGGGCACACGTTTGTAGATGGCCTAAGAAGATGAGGATGGTTGGATGTTTCCAAGTGACTATTTGTTCACGAATTATCTTAAATTTTGTTACATCTCAGTCACACATCTTTACTAGTCAGGATTGGATATCTGGAAGTTTCCACTGCAATAATTTCCAGGATTGCAATATGGTAGCCGTTCATACCACCGTCTATTTTGGCTGTTGAAATTAAGCTCCCAAAAGGTCTTATATTCAGGAACGGAGGGGGTACTTCAAAATCCGTGAACGAATATTTTTTTTCTAGTTATGACTGTGAGTGCTGGTTCGTAGTGATTGTGAGTGTTGGTTCGTTTGCAAAAAATAAGTAGCTATTTTTGCAGTTTCAGTTTCAAAAGAAGAAGGGCAGTTGTAACGGTCTCAAACGACTCAGAAATAGCAAACCAGTCATTATATTTATGGTTTTTCATCTAGATATTCATCCTAGCTTTAGGTTCTCCTATACTTATTTACATTGTTGAATTGTGTTATTCTAAACTTATTTTTATGTTGATATATAGATAATTTTGGCAACATGACATTACCACAATGTTCAGCGAATAAAACTACAATCTAACTTACTACTGAAATTTACAAAACTAAATCACAACACTTGTCGCAAAGCTTTTTTTTAATGCAGATTGTACCATAAAAAGGTTAACTCATCTTGTACCCTCTATTCTTAAATAGCTACAATCTACTACCTAATTTTTCTCTCCATGCAACAATGCCACATCACCAAGTCATGTACTTAGTCATAAGTTACTTTTTTCGTTAATCTCTTCATGCAAAGCATACCACCTCATGCATGACTTTTTTCCGGGGAATTAAGTCATGTAAGACATTTTTATATTTGCTTTCTGCATTAACTTTAGTCTTCCACCACTCAGCCATCTTTTTTATTCTTAAATAGCTACAACCCACTACCTAATTTTTCTCTCCATGCAACAATGCCACATCACCAAGTCATGCATGTATGTAGTCATAAGTTACTTTTTTTTATTCTCTTCATGCAAAGGATACCACCTCATGCATGACTTTTTTTTTCCAGGGAATTAAGTCATGTAAGACATTTTTATATTTTCTTTTTGCATTAACTTTAGTCTTCCACCACTTAGCCATATTTTTTAACAAGGTTCCACAGCAACGCGCGGGGCATCATCTAGTATCAAAATAGCTAGCCCCCACTAACTATTTTCTCTCAACATGCAAGCATGCCACATCATCGCACAACATGCATGAGAAAATGCCCACCTCCACTACCATATGTCTCTCAACATTCAAGCATGTCACTTCATCATGAAACATGCATGAAGAAAAAGACTCATCTCAACATGCAAACATACATGAGAATTTTCATTCTGTTCTGTTATGTTATTTGTATGTAATAAATATTTTACAACTATATAGTACTCAGACATAATAAATTATATGTATTTTTAGTTTTAGCCTTTTATATTATTACTTTAAATATTCATGTTTCATACAACGAATCACATTGAAATATGTTGCAAAATATTCCCGCAACAACGTGTGTTGTATCATCTAGTTTTTTAAACATGTAAAACCGATTAAATCTAAACCAGGCTATCAATTATTAATTTTTGGCGAATGGGGTCATCACAACTCATCAGGAACATATGCAACATATCTCCTTGTTTTTCAATGCCTCCATTCAATGAATTCCTAGAAAGCGTGTCGTCAAACCTTAACTTATTCTATACAAATAAACATTTTGATTGATAAATATTTAAATTTCATAATTTTCTAGTGAAAAACCCTAGAAATACCAATATGAACACACCTTTTATATACGAACTGGGGTAGTAAGAATTAATTGGTTTCAGCGCATTGATAGGAGTACCTATGTGCTAATTACGAAAACACTAGTTTTATAAATCTATAGAATCCAGACCATTTATCCAATCGCTCTTATTGTTTAGTTTCAGGTTGTTAAATTGTGACGAACTTGGTTTCTAATGTGTTGTGACTTGTGAAGAAGGTAAGTAAGAATGTAGACAAAAAATGTCATCTTATTAGAGTAAGTAAGACCAAGTCTAGTCTAGTTATTTAAATGGGGTTATCATAAACTTACAAACGGGTCTAAGTTGCCTAATTCAAAGTTCATATTTTTACTTGTAAGCCGGCATCCATGTTTAATTATTATAAACCACCGCATATCCTAACTAATCACGAACTGGGATGTGCACTGCTAATCTTTTTGGGGACTCCGATTCATAAGAAAATGACTAGAGCTGAGCACCAATGAACTTCTCTGGTTTCGGACTAGGGATCCAATAAAACACCTCTCTAGTTTGGGCTTAAAAGAACTTCTTTAAGTTTCAGTCCGTGTCAAGGTTCAGATACAGGTACATCTAAAAAAAGGTTCACATGCAGATGCAGCTATACGTATACAGCACACAAACACACACCTGTTTTCCGGTGTAGAGCTCGGATGAAGAATCTTCCGTGCTTTCGTCGGAAGCCGTGGCAGGCGAGTACCCGGCCCGGAGTCTGGACGCCGGGCTTCCTCTGCCCACCTGTGGCGGCTGCTTCTTCTGCTGCTGAACTATGAGGTGCGGAGCCACGCGCTGCGGGTACAGGCTCGGCGGCCTCATCATTTCTCTCCGACCCTTGACGCTGCCCTGCCGCGGGTATATGTCGCCCTCCGCCTCCGCCCACATCGGCTACAAAATCACCGGAAACCTGCTGTGACTCTGGAGTCTGGACTACTCCGTTGAGCACGCTGAAATGCATGGAAAGAACGGTCTATCGAGACTTACATTATTCCGTACGCCATTCTGCGAACTGACGGCCCCATCGTCGGCGTCCGTCGAGGCTTCCTCGTAGCCGGTGTTCTCGTACTCGTCGGCGTGCTGTCCGACGGTGAATACAAGCTCTGGGGGAGGAGGCGGCGGCGTCATCCTTGGCGCCTCGCCGGCTTCGAGGATCTTCTTTAGGTAGAGCGCGTAGGCCTTGCAGTTCACGTCCAGCACCATCTCGTACTCGCGCTCCAGGCCCCTCATCTCGTGCGCCTGGGCGCCGCTCATCAGCGACAGCACCCTCATCGCCGACAGCGCCACTGTCTCGTCGGATCTTTCCTCGTCGCCCTGCGCCGCGGAAGCCACCGCGGCGACGGCCGACGCGCGGCGCGTGGCGAAGTGCCGCATGACGGCGAGGAGGCGCGGCGCGAAGAGCGCCTCGAATGCCGCGGGCGCGAGCTCGTGGCGCGCAAGCGCGGGGTCGAGGACAAAGAGGTCGAGCACGGCGGACGCGGCGGAAGGCGCCCCGCCGCGTCGTCGCGCTGCCGACGAGATAGCGGAGAGGAGGCAGGAGAGCGGGGTGGCCGCGGGGAGGGACAGCAGCAGCCGCTCGGCGGCCCGGAGCGACGACGGCGACGGCGAGGCGGAAGGGACCGTGTCCAGCGCATCCGATATGAGCGACAGCGCCTGGAGCGTCGCGGCAGTGTGCTGGCCCCCGCCGCCGTCCGCGGCGGCTGCGGCGGAGAGGAGGTGGCGCCGGAGGAGCGGGTCGGCGATGAGCTCCGCGAGGAACGCCGAGGCGTGCGCCACGACGGCGGAGTACGTCGGCGTAGGCCCTGCCATGCTTGCCTACTCTCGCGTCGCGTGCCGTGCCGCCCGCGCTGAGCAGGACACTCGGTGATGGGGATGGTTTTGTTTCGATAATCTTGGATTCGAAAGCACGCGACGGAGAGGACGAAATGGCCGAAAAGGGCACGTGTTCTTTGTTGGTGGGATAGAGGAGGAGGGGTAGTATGGGGATTTGGCGTCCTGTGGGATTTAAATTATGGCGGGAGGAGGACTGGGTCGGGCTCGGTTCCCGGCCGGCAGCGGTCGGCAGCTAGCGCGCAACGGCGCGACGCGTGGAGAGAGTCAGAGAGACGGGCCGTTTGTCCCGCGAAAAGGACCGTTTTGGAGTTGCTAAACCTTTGACAGTAGCGAGAAAGTCAAATCATCTTCTCTTCTTTTTGACAGCAATTTAGCTAGATTTCAGTCAGCTGAATTTTTGTCTTGTGGTCAATCGATTTTCTGGCTCTTGGATTGTGCTTTAAATTTTGTGTAGGTTTTCCTTTTTCTGTCATGTTTTGCTGGTGGTATTGGGCTGTTTGGATTTGATTGACACCTATTTTGAATCAATCGATTTCGTTCTTGGGCTGAATTTCGTGCGTGCATGCTGTTTTTTCATGTGTTTGCTTTTGTTTTTTGCATGTGCAGATTTTTTATTTTTCAGTTGAGTTTTTTCCTTTACGTGTATTTTTGGATGTTGAGTGCGTGAAAATGTATACATGCAAGTACTACATGTACAAATTACATTACAGCACAGAGACTTCACACTTATATATTTATTCTACGTATTACAAAAAGTGAATTTTGTGCTAATTTTGTGATTTTTTTATTTTTTATTTTCTTTATTCTTTAGAGGTAATACCAATGCTAATTGTTTTGTGCTATTTTTTTTGCTAATTAAATACATTTTTCTATTATTGTATGTATGCATGCATGAAAGAACTATACAATATGTGTGTAAATTATACTAGACTACTAAAGTTGCATTATTATATGTGTATTCGCTGCATATTATAAAAGTTGCAATTTCATTGCAAAGTTGTGTGCAAGTTTTTTCTTTATTTTCTTTCTTCTTAAGAGTAATACCAATGTCGCTAATTTATTCCCTCTTAGAAAACTTTATTTGTTTTACCATGTTTAGTTTTTAATTCATTTCCTGTTTTCAAGGACAATACCAATGCCACTTATTCGTTCCTTGTTTAAAAACTTTGTTTTTATGTAAAATTTAGTATTATATGTTTATTCTTAGATAACTAAAAAACTGCAATTTATGTGTAAATTGTGTGCAAATTGCATCATTATTATTTTTGAATTCCTTTCTTCTTAAAGGGTGGTACGAATGCCACTATACTTCATTTCTTTAGAAAAATTTACTTTTAATTTTGTGTTTGTAAGTAAGTATACACGCAAGTATACACCATGTGTGTATATTATAGTAGAGAGCAAAAATTGCACTGTATATGCTTATTTTTGGCATATTGCAGAAGTGCAATTTCAAGGCATACTTGTGTGCAAGTTATTTTTTAATTTTCTTTCTTCTTAAGGGGTTTCATTTTCCCCTATTCAGTATTTCGTTTTGTTTTTTATATTTTCTTTCTTCTTAAAGGGATTCATTCTTACATAGAAAACTTTATTCTTTTGTTTTAGTTTTAGTTTTTGTATTTTGTTTTCTTAAAGGGTTTCATTCTTCCATAGAAAACTTCATTATTTTATTTTTATTTTTTATTTTCTTTCTTCTTAAATAGTTTCATTCTTCCCTAGAAAACATCATTATTTTTGTTTTGTTGTTGTTTTTTTATTTTCTTTCTTCTTAAAGGGTTTCAATCTTCCCTAGAAAATCATTTTAATTTTAATTGTATTCCATTTTCTTTCTTTAACAGTAATACATTTATTTTTTGCATAATATAGCAAAGCGCAATTTTTGTGTAAATTGCGTGCAAATATTGCCATTACTTGTTTTTTATTGCCTTTCTTCTTAAAGGGTACTGTCAACGTTCAGATTTTTTTTATTTTCTTTCTTCTTCAAGGGTAGTATTAAATGCCAATGATTCATTTTAGCTTAGAAGACTTCATTATTATGAATTTTTTTGTTTCTATTTTTCTCTTTCTTCTTTAAGGGCATTGTCAACTCCACTAATTCATTTCTTTTGAGAAAACAACTTTTTTGTAAAAGTTCCACTAACATGTGTTTATTCTTGTATATTATAAAAACAATAATTTCTGTACATATTGTGTGCAAGTTTTTTCATTATTCATTTTGTTTCTGAGTGGGTGTGGTGGTGGGCTCGGTTGATGGTGTAGGGGTGCAACTTGCTTGAGGTTAGGCACAAGGCTAACAGTTTAGCTACATAACAGTCGCCTGACTTTTTCGCTTTGGTTCAGACGATTTTCTTTTTACTCGGAACATGCATGCATGCAAGATTGCCTTTGACTAGCTGTATGCATGGCTACATGCGGTGCCATGCCTTCATGCATGTATACGTTGCACCTTTTTTTATCTTTTCTTTTTCTGCATGTTAGTTTTTTATGTCGCGCGTGTGTTGTGTGTCATGCATATGTGTGAGATTGGGATGTACCATTGATACTAGATATGGTTCAAATTAATTTTTGACATTTGTGTGTGTTTTTTATTTTGCTTTTTATTTTTCTGGTCGGGTTGTTTTTATATGAATGTATAGACACAAGTACTCCCTCCGTTCCTAAATATAAGTCTTTGGAGAGATTCCACTATGAAGCACATACGGATGTATGTAGATGCATTTTATAGTGTAGATTCACTCATTTTGCTTCGTATGTAGTCCATAGTGAAATCTCTATAAAGACTTATATTTAGGAACGGATGGAGTATTACACAAATGAGTGTAAATTATAATAAACTGTGAAAAATCATCATTCTTATTTAGTTTTAGTTTTTAGTTTTTGGTTTATTGTCTTTCTTCTTTAATTCTTTCTTAGAAAATTTTCTTTTGGCGAAAATTTCACTATTATAAGATTATTCTCTCATATTACGAAAAGTGCAATTTATGTGTAAATTATGTGCAATTGTTTTCATTTTCTTTCTTCTGGAAGGGTAATAACAATGCCACTAATTCATTCTTCCTTAGAAAAACTTCATTATTTTGATTTTGTTTTACTTTTCATTTTATTTTCTTTATTCTTTAAGGGTAATACAGAGCCACTAATCTATTTCTTCTAAGGAAACTTCCTTTTCACGGAAATTGCACCATTATACACTTATTCTTACATATTATAAAACACGCAATTTTTGTATAAATTTTGTGCAAATTTTGTCATTACCTTTTCTTTTCTTTTTTCCTCTTAAATGGTAATACCAATGTCACTAATTCATTTTTCCTTAGAAAAATTTATTATTTTATTTAGTATTATTTCTATAAGGGCAGTACCAAAGCCACCAATTCGTTTCCTATTAGAAAACCTATTTTTTTAGAAATTACACTATTATGTGCTTATTCTTGCATATTTAAGAAGTGCAATTTCTTTGTAAATTGTGTGCAAATTTTGGTTTAGTTTTAGTTCTATTTTATTTTCTTTCAATTATTATATGTGCTTTCTTGCATGTTAAAAATACAATTTATGTGTAAATTGTATGAAGTTTTTTCACTATTTGTTTTAATTTGCGTCAGTCAACTAACCCAAATTTTATTTTCAATCGACTAACATGCATGGGTTGTTACTAGATTGAAATGCCTTAATTTAGCTACCATCGATCGATGGGAGGAAGTGCATGTGCGTACAGATACTTAAAGTGATGTACGATATCCCCGCAAAAAAAAGTGATGTACGATACTTTTTTGCAGCTAGTCATGTACAGTACGTGAAATGCATCTTGAAGGCTCCGTCCTCCGATCCAAAAGAAAGAAAGAAAATGAGGAAGAGGAAGGTAGCTAGCTAGCAGTGTTGGTTTATCTCAAAAAAATAAAAAAATTGCAGTGTTGGTGCAGATACATATGTACGTACGTTGTGTACGTGCACTGCTCAACGCTGCGCGTACAAATTCCTCGGAAGCGAATTGATATCGCGCGTGACAGTGGCCGGCCTGCTCGCCTTGATTTTTTCACGTGCGATCGAGTTAAGCCTTGATGCACAAAGATAGTTTCGTTGGCTGAAACAGGTTTGGGTCAGTCGACTGACCCACATTAAATTTTCAATCGACTGACCCGTAGTCAGTCCCTATCCATCGGATCATCTTCTTACTTAAATACGTGGGATTTTTGTTACAATCATTGTGACAAATGTTTGATGGGGGTGGCTGTCAGTCATTGTCACCATTCACCAAAAACCTTCGAAGGGAAGGACTCGCCAATTGGAGCAAATGGAGAAAACAACGGGACAACGAAGTCACCAACCATAGTGTACCTTCAGCTGCAAGATTTTTGTTAGTTCTTCGAGCAGCAGGCAAACCCTAGGTCCGGTTATCCGGATCGGACGGTGACGACGTCTTGGTGTCGTTCTTTTTCATAAAGGCGGTGTCTTGTTTGCTCGTGGTGTCCTCGGATTGGGATCTGGAGTTGTTGGTCGTCTTGTTGTTGGTCTGGACTACTTCTCAGGATGGCGAGTCTAGCTCTGTTTTCCTCTTTTCTGGGCCGAGCATTCCATGTATCTCTGCTCAAGGCACCATGTTCACGCCTGTTGCGTCCGTGTCATGTGCTGTTCCTCATGTACTCATTCTAACTTCTTCTATCAATGAAATGATACACAAGCTTTGTGTATTCGCGAAAAAATAGTATACCTTCAGATGCAAGATTTTTGTTAGTACTTCGGATTAGGATATTTATTGGAGCGTGAAAACATCATTTGATGTGTGCACATAGAAGGTTGGAAAACCGATGGAGTAGTTCATTTTCCAGCATCCTCCTCTTCCAATCCATATTAGTTGTCGCTTAAACGAATGTATCTAGCACTGAAATATATCTAGATACATCTGTTTCAACGACAATTAATATGGAGGGAGTACACCTTCTGATCTATGCGATCGAGCGGCTCTTTGGGGACTCATCCTCTCGCTCCTTGCTGGTGCGATGCGCGATGCGCGTGCCCACCACCGCCTCCTCTCCCTCCTCGCCGCCATTGGAAGGTGTCCATTGGGCAGAGCTCTTGCAGTGCTCGCAACGACAGGGCTCCACCCCCTCCCCTGTTTGTGATGTCGCGGCATGGGTTAGCTGCTCCTAGGGCTTGCGGATTCAGGAGCTATTGAGCTGGGAGGCGGCGGTGGATAGGTCTGGCTCACCCTGATGTGGATAACGGCATGTCGCGGGCAGTAAGGCCTGACGGCGGCGCGTTTTTGTGATGCGTCGTTAGTGCTGACCTCGTGGTTGGCTCTTCTAGAGGGCGTCTTTGACAAAGGTGGTTGTGGCCGGCCCAGTGCACCTCGCTAGTGGGTCTGGAGCGGGGTCCATGGTGGGGCATCACAGGGGTGGCGGGGAGGTTAGTAGGAGGGGTGAGTGGCCCCGACTGCGATGGTCACCCATCGCTAGCGCAGGGGCGTCGGTCGTGGAATGTTCCGATCCTTCTCCTCATCCTTTCCCCTAGCTTGGGTCCTTCTAGTCCCCGATCTGGCATTGTCCAGGGCAAGCCGGTCCCTGGCGCCTCCGTCGTTGGTAGGGGTTTGTGGGTCGATGCAAAGCCTACTCCTTTGGACGGTCTCTGGGTGTCTGGATGCAGGGCGGCGACCCTGTTGGTGGGATCCACAATGCTTGTGGGCGGAGCTCGTGGCTCGTGTGCCGGCTGGCTTACATGGCCGCGCGGACAGCCTAGTGGCAGGCATTCAGCCACTACTGCAGGAAGGTCCAAAGACGACACACGTATAGGAGACCGACCATGTATTCAGACTTGGGGTACGCTTCAATGATAGCTTCAGATGTCGGCATGTTTACTCGTAGTTGGCAACCGACCAGGTCTAACCCTAGATACCCCTGGTGCCTATATGAACTAGAGGGTTTAGTCCGTAGAAAAACAATCACAATTACTAGCCTTAGGGTTTAGAACACAACATACGATCTCGAGGTAGATCAACCTGTATTCGATACTCCATCATCAATATTATCAAGTAGTACGTAGGGTTTCACCTCTCCGTGAGGGCCCAAACCTGGGTAAACACTGTCTCACTTGTCTCTTGTTCACCATCGTTCCAAAATCCACAGCACGGGACCCCCTACCAGATATCTGTCGGTTTTAGTACCGACAATGACCATTGTAAAAGAGATAGCAATCAAGTAGCTCATGAACTAGCTAGTGATGGAAATATGCCCTAGAGGCAATAATAAAGTTGTTATTATTATATTTCCTTATTCATGATAAAGGTTTATTATTCGTGCTAGAATTGTATTGACCGGAAACTTAAATACATGTGTGGATACATACACAAATACTGTGTCCCTAGTGAGCCTCTACTAGACTAGCTCGTTGATCAAAAGATGGTTAAGGTTTCCTAACCATAGACATGAGTTGTCATTTGATAACGGGATCACATCATTAGGAGAATGATGTGATGGATAAGACCAATTCGTTAGCTTAGCATATGATCATTTAGTTTATTGCTATTGCTCTCTTAATGTCAAATACATATTTCTTCAACCATAAGATCATGCAACTCCCGGATACCGGAGGAATGCCTTGTGTTCTATCAAACGTCACAATGTAACTGGGTGATCATAAAGATGCTCTACAGGTATCTCCAAAGGTATCTGTTGAGTTGGCATGGATTGAGATTGGGATTTATCACTCTGAGTATCGAAGAGGTATCTTTGGGCCAACTCGTCAATACACATCATAAGAAGCTTGCAAGCAAAGTGACTAAGAAGTTAGTTACGAGATGGTGTATTACAGAACAAGTAAAGAGACTTGCTGGTAATGAGATTGAACTAGGTATGGAGATACCGACGATCGAATCTTGGGCAAGTAACATACCGACAGACAAAGAGAACTACGTATGTTGTCATAAAGGTTTGACCGATAAAGATCTTCGTAGAATATGTAGGAACCAATATGGGCATCCATGTCCTGCTATTGGTTATTGACCGGAGAGGTGTCTCGGTCATGTCTACATCATTCTCGAGCCCGTAGGGTCCGCACGCTTAACGTTCGTTGACGATATAGTATAATATGAGTTATGTGATTTGGTGACCGAATGTTGTTCCGAGTCCCGGATGAGATCACGGAGATGACGAGGAGCTCCGAAATAGTCCAGAGGTAAAGATTGATATATAGGATGATGATGTTTGGACTCCGGAAAGGTTTCGGAATGCATCGGGTATCCATCGGGTAACCAGAAGGGGTTCCGGGAGACCTACGGGGAGTATATGGGCCTAATGGGCCAAGGGGAGGCACACACCAGCCCACAAGGGGCTGGCACGCCCTCTACCTGGCCGCCGATCCTATAGGAAGGAAAGGGGCGAGGGCTAGCCCCTCCTGCCATGTCCTCCTCATGGGAGAAAGGAAAGGGGGGGGGGGGTGGGGCGCCACCCCTCCTGCCTTCCCCCCGCGCGCCTAAGAAGGCAGGAACGCGCGGCTAGGGCAGGGGCCAAGGGTAGCCGCAGGCCCCCTTGGGGCACCCTAGGCTGCCTCCTCTCCTCCCCCACCTCTATATATGTGTGGAGGGAGAGGTGCAACACACACCACGATTCCTAAGCCGTGTGCGGCGCCCCTCTCCCTCTAGTTCATCCCCGGTCATATTTTCCTAGTGCTTGGCGAAGCCCTAGGGAGATAGTTGCATCACCACCGTCACCATGCCGTCGTGTTGCCGGAACTCATCTACTACTTCTCCCGTCTTGCTGGATCAAGGAGTGGACGTCAACAAGTTGAACGTGTGCTGAACGCGGAGGTGACGTATGTTCGGTACTTGATCGGGCGGATCGTGAAGGTGTACGACTACATCAACCGTGTTGATAAATGCTTCTGCTTAACGGTCTACGAGGGTACGTAGACACACTCTCCCCTCTCGTAGCTATGCATCTCCATGGATAAATATTGCGTGTGCATAGAATTTTTTTATTTTCCATGCAACGTTCCCCAACAGTGGCGTCATGAGCCAGGTCTACGCGTAGATGATATGCACGAGTAGAACACAAAGGAGTTGTGGCCGCTCCCTTGCCCTTGCTGGTTTTGGGTGCCATGGCGGCTGGGAGAGGGCGAAGAATCGAGAGCGATGGGGGGCACGGCGGCGGCGAGCAGAGATGAGAGCTTCGAATCTTTTGCCTGAGGAAGAAGAGGGGAACGGAGGTTCCGAGATTGGAAAAGGCGTAGAGGGTAAATGTGCAGCGCGCCTGCGGTTTTTCCTTTTTATGGGGAAGGCGCGGGCCGCCTCTTTACCATTTACCACGATGTGACGCACGCGTGCAGCAACTGCCCCACGCACGAACCCCACGTCACGCATTCAACATGGGTTGTGGGGAAGCGCAACTGGTGAGGGAGTTACTGCAGTAAAAACTCTGCCTCGCGTGCCCGCGCACCGTTCTGGGCCTGGCCCAACAACGCTCTGCCCTTATGTGTGGTCCAGGCCCGGGGGCTCCTGTCGGTGTACAAAAGTAAGGGGCCCTCCTTTGTACCCCTTTACTTGTGCACGGGCAGTTAGAGCCGCACCTACGGCCACACTTAGCGGGGCAGGGAAAGGAAGCAAAGACACTAGACTACCAGAGTAGCGCTCAAGACCAGAAGCATGAAGAGCAGAAGGGCGAGGTGAACTCCCCCGGCAAGGCCCTTGCCGGGGCGGCCTTCATGGCCCCGCAAGAGCCTTGCCGGGGCAACTTGCCCAACACCAACGAGGCCACCACCCTTGAGCCTGAGAGTTCCGACGCCATCAACTACATTGGAGCCAAGGCTCGGGAGGCGCCTCCATGGTGGCATGCAGATCTTTGTGAAGACAAAGGGCCTACAAGGCCTAGATAAGAACCAGAAGACAAGGCGACAACGAGGATCCTTGCTGAGGACGCCCACGAAGCCCCGGCAAGGCTCCTACCGAAGATACCCACGAGGCCCCGGCAAGACCCTTGCCGGGAATATCAGCAAGACCGCGGCAAGGCCTTGCCGCCCCAGCTCAGCGGCCGACCCACCAACTAAGCAGGTACCCACGTGGCAGTACATGGCTCCTAGGCCAACTAGTCAAGCACCTACGTGGTGGCATGCAGATCTTCGTGAAGACCCTGCCACCACACCAGCTCAGCAGCCAGCCAGCCTACATGGCGCTGCATGCCTCGTTGGCCTGGACGCGTGTCGGAGCAAGGAGAAGCGGTGGCGGACGGGACGGGCCTCGTTACCGTCCCCGATAAAGTAAGAGGACACTTAAGTAGCGCATTTAATGCGTTTTGTCCAATGGTGCCAGAGATAAACTTGACTACTGTACAACTTTCCACCTCCTGTGTGCCACTGTGGCAGCCCCTTTGACTATAAAAGGAGGCCCGCGACATACTGAGAGAGGATTCAGACTTTTTGGACCCTTCACGCTTTGTAGCTAGTCCAAGAACACCAGATAAATACAAGCGAGCAGGAGTAGGGTATTACGTGTCACTCGTGGCCCGAACCTGGACAAATTTCCTGTGTTGATCTCTTAAACCCGCTCCTTCCACAGCCCCACGCCCGCCGACCGTAGAAGGGATTCCCCGTGATCCCATAGGTGTCGTTTCCACTGACATCTTTGGCGCGCCAGGTAGGGGGCGCAAGCTGTGAAAGTCCGGTTTCAGAGCCAACCTATTGACTCCCTCGTCGCGGTGACCCGAGAAGAGAAGGCGGCAGCAATCAGCCGCACTCTGGTGCCGTCCGCAGAAGCAACCATCATCTGCGTGGCCGCAAAAAGCTAAGTCGCACAAAACCTTGAGTAATTCCCTTTTCTTTTATAAAGTTATTCTCCTCGAAAGATCTCGCTCTTTGTATGGAAAACCTGCACGCGATGGGACCCTCCCGCTATTGGTAACACCCTTGTTGTGTTTCGAGTCTGCTCAACAGTTCGAGCGGCCGCATTGAGATCGGCAGGGTGGCCTATCCGCTATTGGCAACGCCCTTGTTCTGTTTTGAGTCCGCTCAAGAGTTCAAGCGGCCGCGTTGAGAGCGGTAAGGTGGTTTGTCCGGCAGCAAGCACACCGGCATGCCGCTAAGGATCCTCCTCAAAGCGCCGCGGCTTGGGTTTACGCGCCGGCAAGCCTGTCCAACTAAGCGTAGGGCATACATACCAAGAAAGATCGAACAGGAAAATAGCATGCATCATTTCAAAGTACTGCAGAGTTATATTACATCAATTGTTGCTACGGTTCTAACTTAAGATAAAATTGTCTTGGTCTTGAACTCGCAGCGGCAACGAGAAACGGGGTGCCTAGTCCCGGCGCTGGCCCTCCACCCTCTGGACTTCGTCGACGCAGTCGCTTGATACGCTCCTTGAGCACCGCGAGGTCCGCCTCCTCCGGCAAGCTCTCCAACGCGTCGGCGAAGTTGACGGTGGGGTTCTAGAGCGCCACCTTGGTCAGGGCACCCCGACAGAGCCACCGGGCCTCGTTGGCCAGATAAGTTGCCCGGTTGGAGCGGAGCTGATCCAGGGCGTCGAGGATGCGCTCGAAGAATAAGGTCAGCCTGGCGTTGGGGCTTATGTTCCTGTCCTCGGAGAGCTTGATGTCCGGCACGCCCATGACGGCTAGCTGGGCAGTGAGCTTCCCTGCGACGTCGACGAGGCAGCCGATCCAGAGGTTCATGCCCTTCGCGTACTCCTCGTACTCGGTGGCGCCGTCCCTCCGCTGCAGTTTCTCCTCCTCCAGGTCCTTGGTTAGGGTCTCCTCCCGGGACCTGACCTCCGAAAGCGTCCCCTCCAAGCCATCCAGCTTCAGCTTCAGGTCATTGATGGAGTCGTTGGCCTTGGAGAGTAGCTCGGCCTTGCTGAGGACCGCGGCCTGCGCATCCGCCAAAGCGCCGTTGGCCGTGTCCTTCTCCTCTGTCAGCTCCAAGACATTTTTCTTCAGCTCATTCCACTCTAGCTCCAGCTCCTTCACCTTGCCGGCGTGATCCAGGGTCAGGGCATCGAGTGTATCCTTGTGCCTCTGCTCCAGCTCCTGGGTCCGCTGCGCGACGAGCTTCTCAACCTCCTCGTCCTTGCCGCGGAGTGTGGGGGCGAGCGCCTCCTCACGAGTGGCAAGGTCCTCCTCCTGGGAGTCTAGCAGAGCCTGGTGCTGTTGCCGGGCAGCCTCGTCCTGGGCGGCCTGTGCATTCGCTACCTCCTGGGCCTTCTCGATATCAGCCTGCTTCAGGATGAGTTCACATTTGCGCTCAGCCAGCTCCCCCTGAGCAACCTTCTGTTCTTCCTGGGCCTCGCGGAACCAGGCCTGCGCCTGAGTGACGCGCACCTCAAAATCAGCTTCCACCTTGTCCACCGCCGCCATCTTGGATTTCGCCTTGTCAAGGCTGGCACGGTGGAGCGCTTGGAGCTTCTGGAAGTTGGCGCTCATGGCCCGAAGAAGCTGCTCCCCCTGAGAACCGTCACCGCCAACACTCGGTTCATTAACAACCTGGAGCCCAGCGGTGGCGAGCGTCTCGTCGTCGAACACCTCCCCTTCGGCTGGCGCTCTGCCGCCCGCCGTCCCAGGGAGGCGGATGAACAAGTCGTCGCCCACCTTCAGATACTTGTCCAAGGCAGGGGCTGCAGGGGAGGAAGATTGGTCGTTGGCCGCCTCCTCCTCTGCGGGCTCCTTGGCGGCCTCCTTGGTGGCAGCCTTGCCGGACTCCCCCGCAGGCCCCTTGCCGGCTTCCCCGGCAGCGGTCTCGCTGGTCTCCCCGGCAGGCCGCTTGGCGGCCTCCTCAGTAGCGGAATTGGCGGCCTCCTCGGCCGCAACCTTGGTGGCCTCGGCCTCAGCATCCCTGGCGACCTCCTCGATGACAATGTCGATGTCGTCCTGGTCCATCGAGGAAGGATCTAATACCAAGAAAAGGAATGAAGCTAGGCCAAGATGAAAACTCAGAACACGAAGAAAGAACAGGGACGGGAAGCAAACGACTTACCCACACCGGGCTGGGAAGAAGTGGCGCCCTCCCCGCCAGCATTCGTTGTCGGGGCAGAACCACCGGCACCTAAGCTCGCCTCCTCCTCCTCCATATGCGTGCGCTTGGTGGTGGATGCCCTTGCCGGGGACGCCCCTCTGGGCGGCGTAGTCGAGGGGGGCGGCGTGTTGGGAGTGGCCCTCGGCGGCTCCTCCTGTTGCCGTTCTTCTCCTGCAAACCCGGCAAGGTCAGCATCAAGAATTCACACCCCAATGTTCATCAATGAAGGAGTGAGTGATGAGCTCACGCTAGGGGCTGAAGCGGGGGCTGCGTCGGGGGCTGCTGTCCGGACTGCTCCCCACCAACACCGGCGTACACGAAGTACCCGCCGAGGGCTTGGCCCTCTTCGCGGCCCTCTGGGCCAGCGTCTCCGTGTCCCTGTGGAGATAACATCAAATCAAACAAGGATAACACAGGCGTGAGGTCAAGAAATGATGGGGGGCAAGGTACTTACTCGTCCTCCACCTCCACCTCCACTGGCTTCCTCTTCCTCTTCGGGCTAAAAGACCCGAGGTCAAACTCGGCCTCCAGGGTGCTGTCCGAAGGAGAGGGAGAAGAGGATAGGGTCCAGCGCCGCTTGGACGAGGAGGAGGCAGTCGCCGTCCTCTTCGCCACCACGGCCTTCACCGCCTTCTTCGCTGCCACGGCCTTCGTCGCCGCGGCCCTCGTCTGGCACATGGACTGCTCCTGAACCTGTTGCTGCTGCGCGGTCCTGCCAGGCCGGATCGGCTCGCCAGAGCTGGCCCGCCGCAGGACGCGTTTCTTCCCTGCGGACGGAGGGTCGTCCGCTTCGGCTTCCTCTTCGGGTGACTCGTCGCCCGCGTCTTCAATAGGGGGGCCCGGCGCCGGCGCCGCTGGCCTCCCCGGTAGACTCCGCCCACTGGGCGAGCTCTTTCTCCTCCGCAGCCGTGTCGGCCTCGTCCTCCACGGCGCCGGCGCTGCCAGCCTCATTGGCAAGCACTGCCTCCGTCGCCCTGGCAGCAATGTAGTCCAGCTCCTCCTTGGTGGTGTCGCGGATGAGCACCGGCTCGTCGCGGACATAACCCTCCGACAAGTTATCGAAGAACGCTTGCACCTCCTCCACTTTCGGTTCGTCCCAGAGCGGATCAAGGCCGTGCGCGTTGAAGTCCGGCATCATGGCGATGATGGCGGTCTGGCGAGAGTTGTTGCTCAGCGGGACCACTCCCGACGGCAACCCAAATAGGGGCCCCTTGACGGCCTTGCCGGTCTTCACGGCCTTGCCAGTCCTCTCAGCCCTGCTGTCATCGCCCACATTGAGCTGAAAGAGCCTCTGGCAAAAATGGGCATGCCCCAGCACCGTGAAGTTATGCTTCAGGCCAGGGCGGAGCCTCATGACGTCGGCCGCATTCCTGAAGTCCCAGGCCGGCCTCCCCTTGTTATGCAGTGGGGCGATTCGGCGACGGATGAAATCGGCCCCAATCATCTCGAGGGTGAGCCCAGCCATGGTGAGGCGATGGATCCTTGTGGCGGTGACCGTGAGCTTCTTGTCGTTGGCATCGAGGTTGCTCCAGTCCCTGCGGCGGGTCGGCGGGCTCTGGTGAACTCGGCAGAACTCGTGCGGATCCTCCTCCTTGATCCAGAGCCACCGGCCCTGCCACTCGTCCCACCTCTCCTTCTGGGCGCCCTCCGGGTACGTGCCCTTCTCCTGGGTCCTCGGGATCCAGGAGATGCACCCAGAAATGGCGTCCCTTGGCTGGATGCGAGGATAGAAGTAGTGGTGGAAGAGTGCCGTGCTGGGGAGCACTCCGGCAAAGCCCTCGCAGAGATGGGCGAAGAAGGCCATGCACGCCACGACATTCGGCGTAAAGTCGAGGAGGTGAAAGCCGTAGGTGTGCATGATGTCGTTGAAGAAAATAGAGAAAGGGGGGCAGAGCCCGCAAGAAAAGTAATCGATGAAGAGGGGTACCGATTTGGGCCGGCCTTGGCAAAATCGGCAGGGATGATGAGCGTGGCAGGGTGCCCCATCGTCTTCCTCCCCCATAGGGGCCTGAAGTAGTCCCTGAGGTGGACCGCGTCGACCGTCGAAGGGAAGTAGGCGTGCTGCGTCCGAAGCACCGCCAGCTCGCTCCCCGGCGCCTCCTTCTCCCCTGCGTCCTTGGCCGCTCCCTTACGCTTGCTGGTTTTGGGTGCCATGGCGGCTGGGCAAGGGCGAAGAATTGAGAGCAATGGGGGGCGCGGCGGCGGCGAGCAGAGACAAGAGCTTCGAATCTTTCGCCTGAGGAAGAAGAGGGGAACGACGGTTCCGAGATTGGAAAAGGTGTAGAGGGTAAATGTGCAGCGCGCCTGCGGTTTTTCCTTTTTATGGGGAGGCGCGGGCCGCCTCTTTACCATTTACGACGATGTGACGCACGCGTGCAGCAACCGCCCCATGCACGACCCCCACGTCACGCATTCAACGCGGGTCGTGGGGAAGCGCAACTGGCGAGGGAGTTACTATAGTAAAAACTCTGCCTCGCGTGCCGGCGCACCGTTCTGGGCCTGGCCCAACAACGCTCTGCGCTTATGTGTGGCCCAGGCCCAGGGGCTCCTGTCGGTGTACAAAAGTAGGGGCCCTCCTTTGTACCCTTTTACATGTGCACGGGCAGTTAGAGCCGCACCTACGGCCACACTTAGCAGGGCAGGGGAAGGAAGCAAAGACACTAGACTACTAGAGTAGCGCTCAAGACCAGAAGCATGAAGAGTAGAAGGGCGAGGTGAACTCCCCCGGCAAGGCCCTTGCCGGGGCGGCCTTCACGGCCCCGGAAAGAGCCTTGCCGGGGCAACTTGCGCAACACCAACGAGGCCGCCACCCTTGAGCCTGAGAGTTCCGACGCCATCAACCACATTGGTGCCAAGGCTCGGAGGCGCCTCCATGGTGGCATGCAGATCTTTGTGAAGACAAAGGGCCTACAAGGCCTAGATAAGAACCATAAGACAAGACAATAGTGAGGCTCCTTGCTGAGGACGCCCACGAGGCCCTGGCAAGGCTCCTGCCGAAGATACCCACGAGGCCCCGGCAAGACTCTTGCCGAGGGCGCCCACAAGGCCCCGACAAGACCCTTGCCGGGAATATCAGCAAGACCGCGGCAAGGCATTGCCGCCCCGTCGCTGCCCCAGCTCAGCGGCCGACCCACCAACTAAGAAGGTACCCACGTGGTAGTACGTGGCTCCTAGGCAAACTAGTCAAGCACCTATGTGGTGGCATGCAGATCTTCGTAAAGACCCCGCCACCACACCAGCTCAACAGCCTGCCAGCCTACATGGCGCTGCATGCCTCGTTGGCCTGGACGCGTGTCGGAGCAAGGCGAAGCGGCGACGGACAGGACGGGCCTCGTTACCGTCCCCGATAAAGTAGGAGGACACCTAAGTAGCGCATTTAATGCGTTTTGTCCTATGATGCCGGAGATAAACTCAACTACTGTACAACTTTCCACCTCCTGTGTGCCACTGTGGCAGCCCCTTTGTCTATAAAAGGAGGCCCGCGGCATACTGAGAGACGATTCGGACTTTTTGGACCTTGCACGCTTTGTAGCTAGTCCAAGAACACCAGATAAACACAAGCCAACAGGAGTTGGGTATTACGCGTCATTTGCGGCCCGAACCTGGATAAATTTCCCGTGTTGATCTCTTAAACCAGCTCCTTCCACAGCCCCGTGCCCGCCGACCGTAGAAGGGATTCCCCGTGATCCCATAGGTGTCGTTTCCACCGACACAAGGATGTGCATAAATATCATCTCTATATTGGAAATGGGCAAAGGAATAAAAAAAGGCAAGGTATAATAGTTAGTACCATCTTGTAGTGAACTGATGTCTTCTTCATTGTGCAGACAAAGATCTTGTTGTTTTTTCTCGCTAATTTCTTTATCCTAACAATCTTTCTGAGTTTCTTGATTTGACTGATATTCATGGACAACTCATTTCCCCATATGCAAAAAGGGTCGAACAGTGGGTCAAAACCTCTGACAGCAGGACCTACATGTGCAAGACCAAATTGTTAAAACCTAAATATTAGAATGGTTCATGCAATTGCACAATAATGTGCTATTAGACAACGGACCATGCACGTGCTAACCTCGATTGTAAGCCTTAGTGCTTCCCATTGTTTCCCTGCAACACATATAAGGTTGTTAGTCATCAGGTTAAGTAAGGGTTTGCATGCTATCAGTAAAATATGTTGATGAAAAATAAGCACATTGCAGATTCATCAGATTAATTCAAGCCACATGGAAAACCCATTTATACAAACCAAGCATGATTAAGAACTAGGAAATTTAGCACTTGTATATGTTTCTCATGTATTAAGTGCAGTGAAGTTTGATTTATTCCACACATGCACAACAATACAAAATTCTACCCACGCCAATTGGACATCGCATTGCAGAATTGAATCAAGCAGTTAACTAAACCAAGCATGCTTAACAACTTGGAAATATACCAATTGTATTTGTTTCTCATGTATTTACTACAGCCAAATTCAGTTTATTCCTCACATGGTATACAATAACATAATGCACCCACAACTATTGAACATCACATTGCAAAATTGAACCAAACAGTTAACTAGACACCACAACACAAATGAACCAAATGTTAACTGAGCACCACATTGCACAATGTATAACCAAACCAAGCATGCTTGACAACTTAGAAATATAGCAATTGTATTCGTTTCTCATGTATTTTGTAAAGATAAATTCGATTTATTTCTCACATGGAACACAATACAATATTGCAGCCTGAAGAATTGAACATCACATTTGCAGAATTGAACGAAACAGTTAACTGAAGATGACAACTAATTAACAAAACTGCTAATAAGTGAGCACCACACCGACATATAGAACATATACACTAGAGCAACAGATTGCATGGTAAAATTAGATAGCACAATTCACTAGAATTTGTGAAGGAAAGGCAGGAGCAGCACACGCAACGGGTAAACCGAGCATGCTTAACCGGCGTAGCTAGCAAATGGCAAGGTGCTCCTCCAAGATCTGGGGGTCGGCACGAATGGCAGCCATCACGACCTCATCCACGCGTGCAGCCGCGATTTGCTTCTCCGCTGTGAAATGCTCCTTGAGATCCTGGCTAAACTGCGTGCACCATGGCTAAGGGCGGCACTTATTTGGTGGAGGGGTCGGTGATTTAGGTGGAAGGTGTCGCGCTCGCGCCGGCGGTCGGGGCATGTGGGATGTGGAAGGAGGAGGAGGATGGGTGTCGGGTGTGGATTACCTTCCTGGATAGACGAGGCCGAGCAGCGTGAAGGAGGGTCGCCGGCGAGGAGGCGGCGCTGCAAGCAAGGAGTGAAGGTTTCAACTTGGAAAGGAAGGCGAAAACAGGGGAAATGTGGCTTTTGGTAAGGGAGAGGGGGCGGGGAGGTAGATATTTCTGCGGAAGCCAAAAATTTGGAATCGCTTCAGCCAAAAAACTGGCGCGCAAAGTGTCATCAGACACGGTCCCTTATTCAGAATTGTGTACGATATGTGAACATCACAAACGATTCAGATAGCTTAACCCGTGTGTGATGAGTTTGAACGTCAAAAATTTTGGTTCGAATTTCCATGGTTACAGTGGTCATCCACGTCATTGCATAATTTGGGTACACAAAGGAGACTACAGCACACCCACGCTTCTTAATCGAGCAAGTTCAGCAATTAAACAGAGCTAGCTAACCTAAACATTACTCTAAGAAATTAAAGACCGACACTCTTAATTAAACAAAACAAAGAGTAATAGTACTACGGCTGGTGCTCGTCGATCTCCGCCGCCGCCTCCACGTCCAGCTCGTGCCCGACGGTCTCCTGGGGAAGGGGCTCCATGGTATCCATCGCACCATACTCGGCAAGCATCTCGCCATCCACGTCCGCCATCTCTTTGGAAAAGGCCGCCACAAGCTGGGCATGGGCGGCCGCGATCTGTGCTTGGACAGGCTCCGGTGTTGCAAGGTATGCGGCGGAGGAACGGACGACTACTCGAACGCTCTCAACGATTGCCAACTCTTCGGTCGTGGGTTGCCGACCGTTGTCAGAGAAGCTTCGTTCGATTTGTGCGGTGACCGCCATGAGCTGGGCGTGGGCGGCCTCGACATGGTCGTGGGCGGCCTCCATCAGGGCTAAGGCCGCCGCCTCGAAACGGACAGCTGTTGTGCCGCTCTCGCCAGTTGCTATCCACGAGGCAGATGTTGCCGCCGCCACCTGAGAAGCAACAACGGCCGTTTGGGCTGCCTTGGCCGCCCGGTCGCAGATTGCGGCCGCACTCATGCACCTTGTTAGCACGCGCATGGCGGCTGTGGCCGCGCTCTCGCCGGAGTGGGCCACCAAAGTTGCCCTCACGACACGGGTCCACGTGCCCATCTTTCACCGGCGATGATTGAATAGTGAAATGACATTTGGGGAGCGACCTAGTGTGCTTGAGACGCCGGATGTGGACTGTAGCCGACGCACCTTCTCGCGTAAGCCATAGGCGTACTATACACCGACGGTGCTGCAGGATATTTTGTGCTGCATCTCACACGGTTGGTGATAATAAACTGTGTGTGATCTACTTGATTTTTCATCTTGATTTGAATTATATAATGGGGTCACAGCGGCAATGGACGGTGTTTGAATTGCTAGACCTTTTATGTGCATTGAACATGCAACTATATGTGTGTTGTAAAAGAATTGGAATTATTCAGGGTTCGTTTGAACATTTTATACATTAAATTGGTTTTCTAGCAATTTTAGGTGCACAATTCAAAATTAAACTACATGCACATGCTCCGGTGCACCAACATGGGTTGTAAAATCATATATGTGTCCATGGGTTTAAGCTTATGTCCCATGCAAGAAATGGGGATGAAATTCGAACACCACGGTACCGTGGCTCTCCGGCAAACATCGACGTACTTGCTTTTGTAATTCTAGTAAGTCCAAAATTCGTCCGAAATTCATGAAACTTGGCATGCTATCATGGAGCGGCATCAACATGCCGTGGTAAATTTTTTGTCCCATTTGGGGCAGGTTTGGGTATAAGCTTCTCATAAACCAGAGCTTCTCACAACAAGTGTGATGGTTTCGGTAGGGAACGTTTCACCTTTCTGGACGAAACGATATCCGTTGCCTCTTCTCGATATCAATTTTTTTCCTAGTGTCAACATAGAACAACAGGAGTGCTGTGTCAATTTTTGGGATTTTTCGGGGTTCGTTTAGACATTTTTATGCATTAATTGAGTTTTCAATGCATTTATGTGCATAATTGAAATTTGAACTACATGCACATGCTTTAATGCATATAAATTGGTTGAAAATTCAAATCTGTGTCCTTGGTTGCATGCTTAGGTCCCATGCAAGAGTTGGGAATGAATGTCAAACACCCTGCCACCGCCACTCGGCCGCAAACATTGAGATACCTGGTTTTTAAATTCTATTAAATCCAAAACTCGTCTGAAATTCATGAAACTTGGCAGGCTATCATGGAGCGGCATCAACATGCCGTGGTAAATTTTTTGTCCCATTCGGGGCAGGTTTGGGTATATGCTTCTCACAAACCAGAGCTTCTCACAACAAGCATGATGGTTTCGATAGGGAACTTCCCACATTTGGGGATGAAACGATATCCATTGCCTCTTACTGCTTTCAAAATTTTTCTTGTGCTGACATAGAACAACAAGAGTGTTGTGTCAATTTTTGTGATTTTTCGGGGTTCGTTTGTACATTTTTATGCATTAATTGAGTTTTCAATGCATTCATGTGCATAATCCAAATTTGAACTACATGCACATGCTCTAATGCATATAAATTGGTTCAAAATTCAAATATGTGTTCTTGGTTGCATGCTTAGGTCCTATGCAACAAAATGAGAATGAATGTCAAGCACCCTGCCACCGTCACTCGGCCGCAAACATTGAGATACCTGGTTTTTAAATTCTAGTAAATCCAAATATCGTCTGAAATTCATGAAACTTGGCATGCTATCATGGAGCAGCATCAACATGCCGTGGTAAATTTTTTGTCCCATTTGGGGCAGGTTTGGTTATATGCTTCTCACAAACCAGAGCTTCTCACAACAAGCATGACGGTTTCGGTAGGGAACGTCCCACGTTTGGGGACGAAACGATATCCATTGCCTCTTATTGCTTTCAAAAAAAATTCTCGTGTTAGCGTAGAACAACAGGAGTGTTGTGTCAATTTTTGTGATTTTTGGGGTTCGTTTGTATATTTTTATGCATTAACTGAGTTTTCAATGCATTTATGTGCATAATTCAAATTTGAACTACATGCACATGCTCCAGTGCATATAAATTGGTTGAAAAATCAAATCTATGTCCTTGGGTGCATGCTTAGGTCCCATGCAAGAAATGGTAATGAATTTCAAACACCAGGGTAACTTTGATTGCCGGCAAAACATTGAGGTACCTGGTTTTTAAATTCTAGTAAATCCAAAACTCGTCTGAAATTCATGAAACTTGGCATGCTGTCATGGAGCGGCATCAACATGCCGTGGTAATTTTTTGTCCCATTTGGGGCAGGTTTGGGTATATGCTTCTCACAAACCAGAGCTTCTCACAACAAGCATGATGGTTTCGGTAGGTAACGTCCCACCTTTGGGGACGAAATGATATCCATTGCCGCTTATTGCTTTCAAATTTTTTCTCGTGTCAACATAGAACAACAGGAGTGTTGTGTCAATTTTTGTGATTTTTCGGGGTTCATTTGGACATTTGATGCATTAATTGAGTTTTCAATGCATTTATGTGCATAATTCAAATTTGAACTACATGCACATGCTCCAGTGCATATAAATTGGTTGAAAAATCAAATATGTGTCCTTGGTGCATGCTTAGGTCCCATGCAAGAAATGGTAATGAATTTCAAACACCAGGGCACCGTTGATTACCGGCAAAACATTGAGATACCTGGTTTTTAAATTCTAGTAAATCCAAAACTCGTCTGAAATTCATGAAACTTGGCATGCTATCATGGAGCGGCATCAACATGCCGTGGTAATTTTTTTGTCCCATTTGGGGCAGGTTTGGGTATATGCTTCTTACAACCAGAGCTTCTCACAACAAGAATGATGGTTTCGGTAGGGAATGTCCCACCTTTGGGGACGAAACAATATCCATTGCCTCTTATTGCTTTCAAATTTTTTCTCGTGTCAACATAGAACAACAGGAGTGTTGTGTCAATTTTTGTGATTTTTCGGGGTTCGTTTGAACCATTTTATGCATTAACTGAGTTTTCAATGCATTTATGTGCATAATTCAAATTTGAACTACATGCACATGCTCCAGTGCATATAAATTGGTTGAAAAATCAAATTTGTGTCCTTGGGTGCATGCTTAGGTCCCATGCAAGAAATGGGAATGAATTTCAAACACCAGAGCACCGTTGATTGCAGGCAAAATGTTGAGATACTTTATTTTTAAATTCTAGTAAATCCAAAACTCGTCTGAAATTCATGAAACTTGGCATGGTATCATGGAATGGCACCCGACATGCTATGGTATTTTTCGTGTCCATTTTGTGAGAAGGCGCACTCGAATAATGACAGCCAACAAAGGCATTTTGAAAGCATAGCTGCCACTTTAATATCTCAAACGTTTGTATAATTCAAACCGTGTGCGTTCTGTTAACCATTCACGTAACTCGTGTCTTGGTTTTAATGGCTGTAGGAGGTGCCGTGTGGACAACTGCTTGACCTTGACTGAACGGGATGCGTGCGAGTGCAGTCCGGTGCGCAGGCTGACCGAGAGGCATGCAAGCTGTCCTCGAATGCGTAGGCTCACCAGGAAGCGTGCGAGCTGTACACTGCGCATGCTCACTGGGAGGCGAGCCCTTTGACTTCCATGGCCACCCGCCTTCCTCTCCGTGCGCGCGCCCCCCTCAGCGGCATGGGACGCCGCCGTCGAACTCTACCTCTCAGCGCCGCCAGCTGCCGTCCTCCCGCGCCCCGCCCGTCGATCCCGGGACGACATGATGTAAAGTGAGAGCAGGATTTGTGCATCTCTTCAACACAAACGGTTCTTTTGGATGACCCGTGTGCAACCACTTAAAAACAATTTGGTAAGATTTGCATCTGTCATATTGGGTATGTTGCCATTTGCCAAACTGGAAAGATTGACATTTGTTGATCTAGTAACATTGCCATTTGTCAACCTTGTAACACTACGATTTGTCAAAATATGAAGCTAAAAATCACTACCAGTATCTAATTTTTGCAACTAAAATTCAGTAATTAAGCATAGATTTCATTCATAGATTAAGCAGTCTTTCTTAATTTATACAAACAGTTCAACTCGACAGCTGAACCGACCAAACTTTTCCCCAATTGTTGCCAACCACGTACTGAAATAGCTAGTTCAACTATATATACTAGCTAATTTTAAGTACGTTGTACAGTTCCACCACATCTATAGTCAGATGAACTGAACAAAATAACCCCTAAATACTACCACTATTACTACTTCGGAGGGGCTTTGTACTACTTCTGGATGCCTCTCCTCTGCCGAGCACGCTCAGTAAGAGGCGGACGAGGAGGAGCCTACCGATGAGCTGGGCAACCGCAATACGGTGCCAGCCGCTGTTGCAGCTTCAGCGACGCTCACCTCGAACGCCCTCTGCCACTCCAGACGACCCCTCTCGAAGCGGTGGTTCTCCTCGTAGATCTCCTGATTCCTCGCCTCTGAGGCGGCGTGTGCCGCGACCACGGCATGGGTAAGGCTCTTTGCATGCTTGACGAGGCGCTCCTCCTCCTCCCGCAAGAACTCGGTGTAGCGCCCAAGGTCGATGACGCACGTGCGTGCATCCACCTCCGCCTCCCGCCTTCGGGCGGCGGTGGCGGAGCGGGTGATGACCCCGGCGGTCGATAGTGGGTTGGCGGCCATGGCGGCCGACGATGGGGTGGCAGCCACGACCACCACCTCCCGCCTTCGGGCCGTGGTGGCGGAGCGGGTGATGGCCATGGTGGCCGGCAGTGGGGTGGCGGCCACGACGGCCACCTCCCGCCTTCGGGCTGCAGCGGTGGAGCGGGAGATGGCCCTGGCTTTCGGCGGTGGTGTGGCGGCAACGGCGGACGGCAACAGCTGCCGACGGGCAGCGGCGGCGGAGCGTGTGGTGGGTGTTCCGCGCACACCCAACAGGGACACCACGCACACTACACTACGCCGGGGACTGCGCCGCCGCCGCGGTGTAGCCTCCCAGCTGGAGCTGTCCTCTGATGGCGGCGGAGTGGCCGAGCGACGACGACGGACCGGTGCCATTGGCGATTGTGGGAGAAGCAGACGAGATAAGCTACAGGGAGGGATGGGAAAATGCGACGCAGGACTCGCCGGCCGTGAGGGTTTTTATAGCAGGCCGGTAAGCATTGGGATTTTGGGGGATTTCACCGAGTCAGGCGGGAAGCTTGTGTGGGAACCTGCGAGGTTGCGCGGTAACGGGCTCACTAACGATTCATTAGCGCCACCGTTTGGCCAAAAGAACGCCCCCGCGCGCTGTGCAAGCTCGCGCTGTAAGCCGTCTGCGGTAGCGGAGTGACAAGACGTGCGAGAGGAGGACGAAAGGCCACGTACACATACAGTTAATAATTTTTTTTGCGATTTAATTACCTACTATACCCCCGTCCTGGTTTATACGTATGGTTTAACTAATAAAATACGAATGCAAGTCGCCAAATATTATATAGTTGGATTCGTATTTGAACATAGTTTCCAATTATATAATTTTTATAACATGCATTAACATTTTGTTGGTTAAATTTGAGGGCAAAGTATGGCACAAAATATAAAGGGGACTATAGACTAGACGGAGGTGGTAGCACACGACCGCTCTCTATGCAGCGACGCAACTATCGGCCAACTTGTAGGTGACCATTTCCTACGTGTTCAACTGCACTATGTGTGTTGTTGCTTGTGGTTCAGGCGGCCGCGGCGCGCTCTTCTCGCGTCCCGCCACGCGCGCTCTGCCCTCGCGTCCCTCCGGGTGCTCTGCCCTCGTCCCTCCACGCGCGTTGCCAGTGTTTGGGGCCGGCGCATGATCACGCATGTTCGTGTGCATGCGGTTGCGCTGGGTGCGGCGCGTCGATGCAGTTACCCGCTGCAAAAACTGCCATGCGGACGCGCAGAGAATCCAGGCCGCCCGGCCCCCATTTTTTCCTGCGGCCATTTACCTTATATATCTCGCGTCACACGACACAATAAGCACACCCACGACGACACATACAGAGAGGACATCCAGCGGTTCCAATGGCGCTCCTAGTGGCCGACGACGGCAACGGCGGGCAGTTCCCCACGCATCACGTAGTGGACACCCACGTGAGGGGGAAGGCCCTCTCAGTGGTGTACACGAACGATCCGATCTCAGTGGAGAGCTCCATCCAAACTATGGAGCAGTTCCTTGCCGAGGACAAGTACCGAGTGGTCGGCTTCGACCTCGAGTACACCATCGGTCGTGCCGGGCACGATCAGAAGGTTGCCGTCACCCAGTTGTGCGTGCGACATGACGTCCTCGTCTACCACTACCACCTTGCCACAAGGCCTTGCGAGAGTTTCTCCAGGTTTATCAACAGCTCCGACTACAGTTTCGCTACGGTGGACACCACCAACGATCTAAAAGCGCTCAAGGTTTCGGACTTGAAATGCCTGAATCTTGTCAACATCCAGCACCACTACAAGGTCTGGGGCAGCGACAAAAACAAATTGAACTCCCTGGTTGACCTCGCCTCGGCCATCATCGACCCCTACTACATGAAGATGAAGAATGAGAGCAATAAGGACAAGAACGCCTGGCATAGTGTGTGGCATGAGAGACTGGATGAACAACATGTCAAGTACGCGGCCATGGACGCGTACACAAGCTACGAGATGTACATGCGGATCGTTGACATGAGGAAGTGTCTTCTTCCTGCCCCAGACGAGGGATCAAGCCACAGAGTAGTGGCGGGAGCGTGACAAGAAGTAGATGACTAGACGATCGTTTCTCCTACTTTAGAATGCATGCAATTGTTTATTGAGGTGTGTGTGAATGATCTGTATAGTCACTTATGTAATTGGATGTTTATTTCAGTTATATATATACATGTTATTCTACTGTAGACAGAGCAAATCACACGGCTTCTTAGCAGCAATCGTCTCTGTTAGGTCTTCGCACACATTTCTGATTACGGACCTGTTTGCCCCGTATCACACACATCTTGTTCAGTTGATCCATTTCCATTGTGTTGCCTAATCACACACAGTTCATCCTAGTGAACCATATGCTGTATATCGCACACGCCTTCATCTGGCTGCCCGTTTCTTTGTTCCTCCTCATCCCAAACAGTTAATTGAACTGAACCGTATGCCCTACATCGCACACGCAACTAAAATCTGAACCGTGTTTGATGCATCCATCATCGCAAACGTTTTGCACCTTTTCTGACGGCTTTTTACACCATCGTTTGCGATTATGGCATCACACACAGTTTCGTCGAAGGGTCTCTGATCGTAGTGTCGCGTTTGGACCATCCTGCAGTAGTGACTTGGCTTAAACTTGATGAGCCTAGCATGTACAGACATGGTCTCGGAACACTGGAGACCGAAAGGTCGAACCTGAGTCATATAGTAGATATGATCAACATAGAGATGTTTACCATTGATGACTACCCCATCTCACGTGATGGTCGGACATGGGTTAGCTGATTTGGATCATGTATCACTTAGATAACTTGAGGGATGTTAATTTTAGTGGGAAGTAATTTGATTAATTGAACTTAATGTATCATGAACTTAGTCTTAATAGTTTTTGCATATCTATGTTGTAGAACAATGGCCCGTGCTACCGTTCCCCTGAATTTTACTGCGTTCCTAGAGAAAGCTAAGTTGAAAGATGATGGTAGCAACTACACGGACTCGGTCCGTAACTTGAGGATTATCCTCATTGCTGCACAGAAGAATTATGTCCTTGATGCACCGCTAGGTGACCCACCCGCTCCCGCTAATCTGGACGCTATGAACGCCTGGCAAACGCAGAATGATAACTACTCAATTATTCAGTGTGCCATGCTTTACGGCTTAGAACCAGGACTTCAAAAAAAAAATTGAACGCCACGGAGCATATGAGATGTTCCAGGAGCTGAAATTGATATTTCAAGCTAATGCCCGGGCTAAGAGATATGAAGACTCCAACAAGTTTTGTAGCTGCAAGATGGAGGAGAACAGTTCTGTTAGTGAACACATACTCAAAGTGTCTGGGTATCATAACCACTTGACTCCATTGGGAATTGATCTTCCAGTTGAGAGTGTTATCGACAGAGTTCTTTAGTCACTGCCACCAAGCTACAAAGGCTTCGTGAGGAATTATAATATGCAAGGGATGGATAAAACAATTCCCGAGCTCTTCGCGATGCTGAAATCGACGAAGGTAAAAATCAAGAAGGAGCATCAAGTGTTGATGGTTAACAAGACCACTAGTTTCAAGAAAAAGGGCAAGGGAAAGAAAGGGAACTTCAAGTGGAACAACAAGCAAGCTGTCGCTCCTGTGAAGAAACCCAAAGCTAGACCTAAGCCTGAAACTGAGTGCTTCTACTGCAAAGGAAGTGGTCACTCGAAGCGGAGCTGCCCCAAGTATTTGGCGGATAAGAAGGATGGCAAAGTGAACAAAGGTATATTTGATATACATGTTATTGATGTGTTCCTTACTAATGCTCGTAGTAGCGCCTTGAAAGGAACGAGAAGAGGGGTCTAGAGGGGGGGGGGGTGATTAGACACTCAACAAGTAAAGGTGGCAATTTTTAAGTTCTTCAAGTTGAGGTGGAGTTTTAGCACAAGTTTAAGCATTCATGATACTTTTCAAGCAAGCATGGCAAGAGTATTAGCAGCAAAAAGAGTAAAGCATGCAAATTTACAAGAAAGTAAGGGATGGGATTGGAGTGTGCAAACGCAATTGAAGACACGAAGATTTTTGGCGTGGTTCTGATAGGTGGTGCTATCGTACATCCATGTTGATGGAGACTTCAACCCACGAAGGGTAACGGCAGCGCGAGTCCACGGACGGCTCCACCCACGAAGGGTCCATGAAGAAGCAACCTTGTCTATCCCACCATGGCCATCGCCCACGAAGGACTTGCCTCACTCGGGTAGATCTTCATGAAGTAGGCGATCTCTTTGCCCGTACAAACTTCTTGGTTCAACTCCACAATCTTGACGGAGGCTCCCAAGCGACACCTAACCAATCTAGGAGACACCACTCTCCAAAAGGCAATATATGGTGTGTTGGTGATGAAGTCCTTGCTCTTGTGCTTCAAATGATAGTCTCCCCAACACTCAACTCTCTCACACAGATTTGGATATGGTGGATGAAGGAAATATGCCCTAGAGGCAATAATAAAGTTGTTATTTATATTTCCTTATATCATGATAAATGTTTATTATTCATGCTAGAATTGTATTAACCGGAAACTTAGTACATGTGTGAATACATATACAAATAGAGTGTCACTAGTATGCCTCTACTTGACTAGCTCGTTAATCAAAGATGGTTAAGTTTCCTAGCCATAGACATGAGTTGTCATTTGATTAATGGGATCACATCATTAGAGAATGATGTGACAAGACCCATCTGTTAGCTTAGCACGATGATCGTTTAGTTTGTTGCTATTGCTTTCTTCATAACTTATACATGTTCCTATGACTATGAGATTATGCAACTCCCGAATACCGGAGGAACACTCAGTGTGCTATCAAACGTCACAACGTAACTGGGTGATTATAAAGATGCTCTACAGGTGTCTCCGATGGTGTTTGTTGAGTTGGCATGGATCGAGATTAGGATTTGTCACTCCGATTGTCGGAGAGGTATCTCTGGGCCCTCTCGGTAATGCACATCACTATAAGCCTTGCAAGCAGTGTGACTAATGAGTTAGTTGCGGGACGATGCATTACGGAACGAGTAAAGAGACTTGCCGGTAACGAGATTGAACTAGGTATTGAGATACTGACGATCGAATCTCGGGCAAGTAACATACCGATGACAAAGGGAACAACGTATGTTGTTATGCGGTTTGACCGATAAAGATCTTCGTAGAATATGTGGGAGCTAATATGAGCATCCAGGTTCCGCTATTGGTTATTGACCGGAGATGAGTCTCGGTTATGTCTACATAGTTCTCGAACCCGTAGGGTCCGCACGCTTAACGTTCGGTGACGATCGGTATTATGAGTTTATGTGTTTTGATGTACCGAAGGTTGTTCGGAGTCCCAGATGTGATCACAGACATGACGAGGAGTCTCAAAATGGTCGAGACATGAAGATTGATACATTGGAAGGTTATGTTTGGACACCGGAAAGGTTTCGGATGAGTTCGGACATTTCCCCCCGGGGAGTTAATGGGCCTTAATGGGCCATGGTGGAAGAGAGGAGGAGGCGGCCAAGTGGGAGGCGCGCGCCCCCCAAGCCCAATCCGAATGGAGGGGGGGCTTTTCCGTCTCTCCCTCTTCCTTCTTCTCCTACTCCAACTAGGGAAGGGGGGAAACCTACTCCTACTAGGAGTAGGAATCCCCCCTTGGGCGCGCCCCATGAGGCCGGCCCTCCCCTCCTCCACTCCTTTGTATATGGGGGAGGGGGGCACCGCATAAACACACAAGTTGATTGTTTAACCGTGTGCGGTGCCCCCTCCACAGATTTCCACCTCGGTCATATCGTTGTAGTGCTTAGGCGAAGCCCTGCGTCAGTAACTTCATCATCACCGTCATCACGCCATCGTGCTGATGAAACTCTCCCTTGACCTCAGCTGGATCAAGAGTTCGAGGGACGTCACCGAGCTGAACGTGTGCAGATCGTGGAGGTGCCGTGCGTTCGGTACTTGATCGGTTGGATCACGAAGATGTTCGACTACATCAACCGCGTTACTTAACGCTTCCGCTTTCGGTCTACGAGGGTACGTGGACACACTCTTCCCGCTCCTTGCTATGCATCTCCTAGATAGATCTTGCGTGATCGTAGGATTTTTTTTGAAATACTACGTTCCCCAGCAGTGGTATCAGAGCCAGGTTTATGCGTAGATGTTATATGCACGAGTAGAACACAAAGAGTTATGGGCGATAATAGTCATACTGCTTACCAGCATGTCATGCTTTGATTCGGCGGTATTGTTGGATGAAGCGGCCCAGACCGACATTACATGAACGCGTTCATGAGACTGTTTCTACCGCTATGCTTCGCACACAGGTGGCTCGTGGGTGTCTGTTTCTCCAACTTTAGTTGAATCAAGTGTGACTACGCCCGGTCCTTGTTGAAGGTTAAAACAACACACTTGACGAAAAATCGTTGTGGTTTTTGATGCGTAGGTAAGAACGGTTCTTGCTAAGCCCGTAGCAGCCACGTAAAATTTGCAACAACAAGTAGAGGACGTCTAACTTGTTTTTGCAGGGCATGTTGTGATGTGATATGGTCATGACGTGATGATATATAAATTGTTGTATGAGATGATCATATTTTGTAACAATTTTCGGCAACTGGCAGGAGCCTTATGGTTGTCGCTTTATTGTATGAAATGCAATCGCCATGTAATTGCTTTACTTTAGCACTAAGCGGTAACGATAGTCGTGATAGAAATAGTTGGCGAGACGAAATGATGCTTCGATGGAGATCAAGGTGTCAAGTCGATGACGTTGGTGATCATGACGGTGATTTGGAGATGATGATGGCCATATCATATCACTTATATTGATTGCATGTGATGTTTATCCTTTATGCATCTTATTTTTCTTAGTTCGGCGGTAGCATTATAAGATGATCTCTCACTAAATTTCAAGGTATATGTGTTCTCCCTGAGTATGCACCGTTGCGACAGTTCGTCGTGCCGAGACACCACATGTTGATCGGGTGTGATAAGCTCTACGTTCACATACAACGGGTGCAAGCCAGTTTTGCACACGCAGAATACTCGGGTTAAACTTGACGAGCCTAGCATATGCAGATATGGCCTCGGAACACTAAGACCGGAAGGTCGAGCGTGAATCATATAGTAGATATGATCAACATAGTGATGTTCACCATTCAAAACTACTCCATCTCACGTGATGATCGGACATGGTTTAGTTGATTTGTATCACGTGATCACTTAGATGATTGGAGGGATGTCTATCTAAGTGGGAGTTCTTAAGTAATATGATTAATTGAACTTTAATGAACTTAGTACCCGATAGTATTTTGCATGTCTATGTTGTTGTAGATCAATGGCCCGTGCTACTGTTCCTTTGAATTTTAATGCATTCCTAGAGAAAGCTAAGTTGAAAGATGATGGTAGCAACTACACGGACTGGGTCCGTAACTTGAGGATTATCCTCATTGTTGCACAGAATAATTACGTCCTGGAAGCACCGCTAGGTGCAAGACCCGCCGCAGGAGCAACGCCGAACGTTGCGAAGGCCTAGCAGAGCAAAGCCATGACTACTCGATAGTTCAGTGTTCCATGCTTTACGGCTTAGAACCGGGACTTCAACGACGTTTTGAACGTCATGGAGCATATGAGATGTTCCAGGAGTTGAAGTTAATATTTCAAGCAAATGCCCGGATTGAAAGATATGAAGTCTCCAATAAGTTCTACAACTGTAAAATGGAGGAGAATAGTTCTGTCAGTGAACATATACTCAAAATGTCTGGGTATCATAATCACTTGACTCAGCTAGGAGTTAATCTTCCGGTTGATAGTGTCATTGACAGAGTTCTTCAATCACTGCCACCAAGCTACAAAAGCTTTGTGATGAACTATTATATGCAAGGGATGGATAAGACAATTCCCGAGCTCTTCGCAATTCTAAAGGCTGCGGAGGTAGAAATCAATAAGGAGCATCAAGTGTTGATGGTCAACAAGACCACCAGTTTCAAGAAAAAGGGTAAAGGGAAGAAGGGGAACTTCAAGAAGAACGACAAACAAGTTGCTGCTCAAGTGAAGAAGCCCAAGTCTAGACCTAAGCCTGAGAGTGAGTGCTTCTACTGCAAAGGGATTGGTCACTAGAAGCAGAACTGCCCCAAGTATTTGGCGGATAAGAAGGATGGCAAAGTGAACAAAGTGATAAAAATGTTATTGATGTGTACCTTACTAATGCTCGCAGTAGTGCCTGAGTATTTGATACTGGTTCTGTTGCTAATATTTGCAACTCAAAACAGGGACTACGGATTAAGAGAAAATTGGCTAAGGACGAGGTGACGATGCACGTGGGAAATGGTTCCAAAGTCGATGTGATCGCCGTCGGCACGCTGCCTCTACATCTACCTTCGGGATTAGTTTTAGACCTGAATAATTGTTATTTGGTGCCAGCGTTAAGCATGAACATTATATCTGGATCTTGTTTGATGCGAGACGGTTATTCATTTAAATCTGAGAATAATGGTTGTTCTATTTATATGAGTAATATCTTTTATGGTCATGCACCCTTGAAGAGTGGTCTATTTTTGTTGAATCTTAATAGTAGTGATACACATATTCATAATATTGAAGCCAAAAGATGCAGAGTTGATAATGATAGTGCAACTTATTTGTGGCACTGCCGTTTGGGTCATATTGGTGTAAAGCGCATGAAGAAACTCCATACTGATGGACTTTTGGAATCTCTTGATTATGAATCACTTGGTACTTGCGAACCATGCCTCATGGGCAAGATGACTAAAGCTCCGTTCTCCGAAAAAATGGAGCGAGCAACAGATTTATTGGAAATAATACATACTGATGTATGCGGTCCGATGAATATTGAGGCTCGCGGCGGGTATCGTTATTTTCCGACCTTCACAGATGATTTAAGCAGATATGGGTATATCTACTTGATGAAACATAATTCTGAAACATTTGAAAAGTTCAAAGAATTTTAGAGTGAAGTGGAAAATCATCGTAATAAGAAAATAAAGTTTCTGTGATCTGATCGTGGATGAGAATATTTGAGTTACGAGTTTGGTCTTCATTTGAAACAATGCGGAATAGTTTCGCAACTCACGCCACCCGGAACACCACAACATAATGGTGTGTCCGAACGACGTAACCACACTTTATTAGATATGGTGCGATCTATGATGTCTCTTACTGATTTACCGCTATCGTTTTGGGGTTATGCTTTAGAGATGGCTGCATTCATGTTAAATAGGGCACCATCTAAATCCATTGAGACAACACCTTATGAACTATGGTTTGGCAAGAAACCCAAGTTGTCGTTTCTTAAAGTTTGGGGCTGCGATGCTTATGTGAAAAAGCTTCAACCTGATAAGCTCGAACCCAAATCGGAGAAATGTGTCTTCATAGGATACCCAAAAGAGACTGTTGGGTACACCTTCTATCACACATCCGAAGGCAAGATATTCGTTGCTAAGAATGGATCCTTTCTAGAGAAGGAGTTTCTCTCAAAAGAAGTGAGTGGCAGGAAAGTAGAACTTGACGAGGTAACTGTACCTGCTCCCTTATTGGAAAATAGTTCATCACAAAAATCAGTTCCTATGACTCCTACACCAATTAGTGAGGAAGCTAATGATGATGATCATGTAACTTCAGATCAAGTTACTACCGAACCTCGTAGGTCAACCAGAGTAAGATCCGCACCAGAGTGGTACGGTAATCCTGTTCTAGAGATCATGTTACTTGACCATGACGAACCTACGAACTATGAGGAAGAGATGATGAGCCCAGATTCCCAAAATGGCTTGAGGCCATGAAATCTGAGATGGGATCCATGTATGAGAACAAAGTGTGGACTTTGGTTGACTTGCCCCATGATCGGCAAGCCATAGAGAATAAATGGATCTTCAAGAAGAAGACTGACGCTGACGGTAATGTTACCGTCTACAAGCTCGACATGTTGCGAAAGGTTTTTGACAAGTTCAAGGAGTTGACTAAAATGAGACCTTCTCACCCGTAGCGATGCTTAAGTCCGTTAAATCATGTTAGCAATTGCCGCATTTTATGATTATGAAATTTGGCAAATGGATGTAAAAACTGCATTCTTGAATGGATTTCTGGAAGAAGAGTTGTATATGATGCAACCAGAAGGTTTTATCAATCCAAAGGATGCTAACAAAGTGTGCAAGCTCCAGCGATCCATTTATGGACTGGTGCAAGCATCTCGGAGTTGGAATAAACGTTTTGATAGTGTGATCAAGGCATATGGTTTTATACATACTTTTGGAGAAGCCTGTATTTACAAGAAAGTGAGTGGGAGCTCTGTAGCATTTCTAATATTATATGTGGATGACATATTGTTGATTGGAAATGATATAGAATTTCTGGATAGCATAAAAGGATACTTGAACAAGAGTTTTTCAATGAAAGACCTCGGTGAAGTTGGTTATATATTGGGCATCAAGATCTATAGAGATAGATCAATACGCTTAATTGGACTTTCACAAAGCACATACCTTGATAAAGTTTTGAAGAAGTTCAAAATGGATCAAGCAAAGAAAGGGTTCTTCCCTGTGTTACAAGGTGTGAAGTTGAGTCAGACTCAATGCCCGACCACCGCAGAAGATAGAGAGAAAATGAAAGTCATTCCCTATGCTTCAGCCATAGGTTCTATCATGTATGTAATGCTGTGTACCAGACCTGATGTGTGCCTTGCTATTAGTTTAGCTGGGAGGTACCAAAGTAATCCAGGAGTGGATCACTGGACAACGGCCAAGAACATCCTGAAATACCTGAAAAGGACCAAGGATATGTTTCTCGTTTATGGAGGTGACAAAGAGCTCGTCGTAAATGGTTACATCGATGCAAGCTTTGACACTGATCCGGATGACTCTAAGTCACAAACCGGATACATATTTATATTGAACGGTGGAGCTATCAGTTGGTGTAGTTCTATGCAAAGCGTCGTGGCGGGATCTACGTGTGAAGTGGAGTACATAGCTGTTTCGGAAGCAGCAAATGAAGGAGTCTGGACGAAGGAGTTCATATCCGATCTAGGTGTCATACCTAGTGCATCGGGTCCAATGAAAATCTGTTGTGACAATACTGGTGCAATTGCCTTGACAAAGGAATCCAGATTTCACAAGAGAACCAAGCACATCAAGAGATGCTTCAATTCCATCCGTGATCAAGTCAAGGAGGGAGACATAGAGATTTGCAAGATACATAAGGATCTGAATGTTGCAGACCCGAAAAACATGATCATCACCAAGACTCCATGGGTGTTAGAATCATTACTGTGTAATCTAGATTATTGACTCTAGTGCAAGTGGGGGACTAAAGGAAATATGCCCTAGAGGCAATAATAAAGTTGTTATTTATATTTCCTCATATCATGATAAATGTTTATTATTCATGCTAGAATTGTATTAACCGGAAACTTAGTACATGTGTGAATACATAGACAAACAGAGTGTCACTAGTATGCCTCTACTTGACTAGCTCGTTAATCAAAGATGGTTAAGTTTCCTAGCCATAGACATGAGTTGTCATTTGATTAACGGGATCACATCATTAGAGAATGATGTGATTGACAAGACCCATCCGTTAGCTTAGCACGATGATCGTTTAGTTTGTTGCTATTGCTTTCTTCATAACTTATACACGTTCCTTTGACTATGAGATTATGCAACTCCCAATACCGGAGGAACACTTAGTGTGCTATCAAACGTCACAACGTAACTAGTTGATTATAAAGATGCTCTACAGGTGTCTCCGATGGTGTTTGTTGAGTTGGCATAGATCGAAATTAGGATTTGTCACTCCGATTGTCGAAGAGGTATCTCTGGGCCCTCTCGGTAATGCACATCACTATAAGCCTTGCAAGCAATGTGACTAATGAGTTAGTTGTGGGATGATGCATTACGAAACGAGTAAAGAGACTTGCCGGTAATGAGATTGAACTAGGTATTGAGATACCGACGATCGAATCTCGGGCAAGTAACATACCCATGACAAAGGGAACAACGTATGTTGTTATGCGGTTTGACCGATAAAGATCTTCGTAGAATATGTGGGAGCCAATATGAGCATCTAGGTTCCGCTATTGGTTATTGACCGGAGATGATTCTCGGTCATGTCTACATAGTTCTCAAACCCGTAGGGTCCGCACGCTTAACGTTCGGTGATGATCGGTATTATGAGTTTATGTGTTTTGATGTACCGAAGGTTGTTCGGAGTCCCGGATGTGATCACGGACATGACGAGGAGTCTCGAAATGGTCGAGACATGAAGATTGATATATTGGAAGGTTATGTTTGGACACCAGAAAGGTTTCAGATGAGTTCAGACATTTTTCGGAGTACCGGGGGGTTACCGGAACCCCCCGGGGAGTTAATGGGCCTTAATGGGCCATGGTGGAAGAGAGGAGGAGGCGGCCAAGTGGGAGGCACGCGCCCCCCAAGCCCAATCCGAATTGGGGGGGGGGCTGAGGGAGTCCTGGATTAAGGGGTCCTCGGGCGTCCGGACTATGGTACGTGGGCCGGACTGATGGGCTGTGAAGATACAAGACCGAAGACTCTCTCCCATGTCCGGATGGGACTCTCCTTTGCGTGAAAGGCAAGCTTGGCACCCTGATATGAAGATTCCTTTCTTTGTAACCGACTTCATACAACCCTCCGGTGTCTATATAAACCGGAGGGCTTAGTCCGCAGAGGCAATCATAATCATAGTCATACAGGCTAGACTTTTAGGGTTTTAGCCATTACGATCTCGAGGTAGATCAACTCTTGTAATACTCATATTCATCAAGATCAATCAAGCAGGAAGTAGGGTATTACCTCCATAGAGAGGGCCCAAACCTGGGTGAACATCGTGTCCCCCGTCTCCTGTTACCATCAACCTTAGACGCACAGTTCGGGACCCCCTACCTGAGATCCGCCGGTTTTGACACCGACATTGGTGCTTTCATTGAGAGTTCCGCTGTGACGTCAAAGACAGGATTGATGGCTCGCCTTGTTATCAGGGACAGTGTCACCTCCGGAGGAGCACTGGCCCCAGGCCAAACCCTCTGGCCGGGCGGCTTTACCATGACCGCCCGTTCGTTCCGTTAAGCCGACGATGACTTCTCGAGTCATAAAAAATCCCCTCTGTGTTGACTCCGAATACTCCAAGCAGATGGATCCGGCGGAGTTGTGGTCGTTGAACGAGCTCCTAGATCGCATCGCCACCTTGGGGGTCGCTACAGACTATGATTGGATTGGGCTTAAACCCGACCAGAGAGAAATTAAACCTCCACCGATCACCTACCAGATAGCGGTAGTAGAGGCGCAAGACGACAACTCTTCCTCTATACTGAGGACGAACTATGTTTGGATCTCCGAGCTCGAAGAGCCGGATACCTGGCTTCGGAAAGACACACCCTGCCCTCCGAACCTAGAATCGGACGATGGGCCTAAAAAATCAGTTGATATCCCGGAGCCCGAGCTATTAAGTTCAGAAGTTTTTCAAACTTCGGATCCCAAATTGGGTCAGGGTTCGGATTTAAAGCCACCCACCCGCCCAGATATAAACGATCTCATGCACACACGACAACAGTCTCAGGAAACAGTCCATCACTTTTGGGCCAGATTCCTCCTTGTCAAAGAGATTGAAGATTGCCACGACGAAGACACGATCTCAGTATTCAGCAACAATTGCACGGACGAAGGAATCCTCAACGCCATCAACCGTCGTCGCATATTACACTTCGCTGACTTGGCAACCATAGTACAGAAGTACTACGTAATGGAGAGCGCCTGGAAAACCCAGGCAGCTCGCTGGGAACCACCGGTTTCCACTCAACCCCCCGTCTGGACAAAAAGGATGCACCCTCATGGGGCGCCCGACCCAACAGTAAAGAAATCTAAGCCCATTATGGGGTGCAGAACCGTTCTGGAGCGATGGCTCGATAGGCCATGCAAAATACACACAACACCGGATACCATACCAACCCACAGCCTTAGAGCATGTTGGATACTCCGGCAAGTGGCCAAGAGCGGCGAGGAACTCCTCACCACAAATACCTCAGATCAACACCCCCCGGAAGACGATGACCTCAGAGTATTGACGGTCTTCAAAACCTTCACTTCAAATAACAGGCGCAAAAGGGCACTCCGTGACCTCGTCGAAGTCTGCCAAGTCGCAGCAATAAACCCCTGGAACGACACGGCCATAACTTTCAATGCCGGTGATGAACCAAAATTCAGGACAGTCCGGGCACCAGCCGCCTTGGTCCTTAGTCCAATCTTGGACGGCTTTCGGCTTACCAAAGTGCTCATGGACGGCGGCAGCGGATTAAACCTCATCTACGAGAACACACTCAACAAAATGGAAATGGACGGGAGCCGCATCGAGCAAAGTAGCACGACCTTCCGAGGAATTATTCCCAGTCGGGAGGCACGATGCGCGGGAAAAATCACACTGGACGTGGTATTCGGCACGCCGGAGAATTATCGGTCCGAAGAAATAACCTTCCAAGTGGCCCCTTTCAATAGTGGATATCACGCCCTATTGGGGCGAGATGCATTTACACGCTTCCAAGCTATACCTCATTATGGGTACATGAAGCTCAAGATGCCCGGGCCCAATGGTATAGTCACTCTTGCAAGTGATCCGGACATAGTACTCCGCGCCGAAAATAAAACCGCATCCCTGGCCCTCGAGGCATTGTCCGAAGCCCTCGCGGTCGAAGAATTAACCGCACTATGCTCCACGGTGGATAGGGACAATGTAATCCTGGATAAGCGACCCAAATCCACCTCCTTTAAACCAGCAGATGAAATAGTCAAATTTCAAGTCCACCCAACGGACCCCAAGAAGACAGCATCCATCGGGGCACAGCTAGACCCAATGGTTGACGCCGCGCTACGAGAGTTCCTGCGCGAGAACTGGGACATATTCGCCTGGCACCCTTCTGATATGCCAGGAATCCCACGCAGGTTGGCCGAACACAGCCTCAATATATTGAAGGGATATAAACCGGTCAAGCAAACACTGCGGCACTTTTCCAAACCCAAACGTGAAGCTATGGGGGAGGAGCTAGCCAAGTTAATCGAGGCCGGATTCATTAGAGAAATAAAACACCCAGACTGGCTAGCAAACCTGGTGATGGTGCCAAAGAAGGATAAATCCTGGCGCCTGTGCGTCGATTTCAAAGACCTTAATAAGGCCTGCCCTAAGGATCCCTTCCCCCTCCCCCGCATCGACCAGATTATCGATGCTACCGCAGGACACGACTCACTGTGTTTCCTCGACGCATATTCCGGATACCATCAAATCAAAATGAAGGAGTCCGACCAAGCCGCAGCGGCATTCATTACACCATATGGGCCATTCTGCTTCAACACTATGCCCTTCGAGCTCAAAAACGCCGGGGCCACCTACCAACGCATGATTCAAACATGCCTGGAGAAACAGATCGGCAAGACAGTTGAAGCGTATGTGGATGACGTTGTCATCAAAACTAGGCACGTCGAGTCATTGATAGACGATCTACGTCTCACATTCGACAACCTCCGTACATATGACATCAAGCTCAATCCGGAAAAGTGTGTTTTCGGTGTTCCCGCTGGAAAACTGCTGGGCTTCATCGTCTCCAATAGAGGAATTGAGACAAATCCAGCCAAAATTCGAGCTTTGTCACAATTGGCTACACCAAGAGACCTTAAACAGGTCCAAAAACTAGCAGGATGCGTGGCAGCTTTAAGCCGCTTTATCTCCAGATTAGGAGAAAAAGCATTGCCACTTTATCGCCTTCTTCGACGCACCGACCACTTTGAGTGGACGGATGCGACAATGGCCGGACTGGAAGAAATAAAGGCCCTTTTAGCGAGCAACCCAATCCTGGCCACGCCGAACGTCAGGTGGTGAGTGAGTGCTGTACTGTGCTGTGAGTGTTGTGCTCGTCGTCGAGCGAGAGTAGGATAGACACAAGTTCCCGCTCCAGAAACAGGTATACTACGTATTCACCATTCTCACACCATGCAAATCCCGATACCCTCATTACCAAAAGATAGCATACGCGGTCTTCATGGCATCCCGGAAGCTGCGACAGTATTTTCAAGAGTGCTCGATCACGGTGGCTTCCAAGGTACCACTCAACGACATAATAAACAACTGCGATGCCATGGGCCGGATTGCCAAGTGGGCCATTGAGCTCCTTCCATTCGACATAACATACAAACCGCACCGAGCCATTAAATCCCAAGTACTGGCTAACTTCGTCGCCGAATGGACAGAGGCCGAACTACCTAAAGAGTACGACCATATTCCAACTGGGTTATGCACTTCGATGGTTCCAAAATGCTGGCGGGATTAGGGGCGGGCGTTGTCTTAACGTCCCCCACTGGAGATGCAGTTCAGTACGTACTCCAAATATTATACAGACTCCAACAATGCAGCCAAATATGAGGCCTTATTGCATGGTCTTAGGATGGCTGTCTCCATGGGCATACAACGCCTGGAAGTACGTGGGGACTCAAACCACGCAATATCTCAAATAAATTGAGATTTCGATGCCAAAGATCCGAAGATGGCGGCTTCATAACGCCGTTCTCAAAATGTCGGCTCGGTTCGAGGGGCTCGAGTTTCATCATGTGGCTCGAGAAAGTAATCAAGCGACGGATGTCCTTGCTTGCATCGGCGCCAAGCGTGACCCCGTCCCACCTAACATCTTTCTGGAAAGGCTTTTCAAGCCATCCATGGTGTGGCAAGGGGAGAGTGGCAACACCAGTCGGGATCCGACCATAACCTCATATTCCGAACACACTGATATCATCGGGGGCTCAGCCATCGAAATAACACAGTCGACCCATCTTATCATGGCAGTCATTGCCCCATGGACCGAACCCTTCTTGGCCTACCTTAATAGGCGAGAACCCCCTGAGGATCAGAATGAGGCTCGCCGCATTGTCCGACGCTCGAAAGCCTACAAGGTTCACGACGGAGAACTCTACAAGAAAAGCGCTACCGGAGTACTTCAAAGATGTATCTCCGAGGAAGAGGGGCGGCAGCTCTTGGCTGAAATTCATGTCGGTCTCGGTGGTCACCACGCCGCGGCTCGGGCCCTTGTAAGCAAGGCCTTCCGTACAGGTTTCTATTGGCCGACGGCCCGTGCAGATGCACAGGACCTTGTCCAACGTTGCGTCGGATGCCAGCTTTTCGCCAACCAAAGCCATATGCCACCCACAGCACTACAAACAATCCCCATCACTTGGCCTTTCGCGGTCTGGGGGCTTGATATGGTCAGACCCCTTAAAGGAGGAAGCCATAAGAAAAAGTATCTGCTGGTCATGGTGGATAAATTCACTAAGTGGATAGAGGCCAAACCAGTTAAAATGGCTGAAGCCGGACCAGTGATGGGCTTCATATCCGGTGTTGTGCACCGTTATGGTGTTCCACACAGCATCATCACCGATAACGGCTCCAATTTCACAGCCGATGAGGTGAAAACCTGGTGTGCTAATCTGGGCATTAAGCTCGATTACGCCTCTGTCTATCACCCGCAAACAAACAGTCAAGTCGAACGAGCCAATGGTCTTATTATGAGTGGCATTAAGCCCAGACTAGTGCGGTCTTTGAAAGAATCAGACAAGCACTGGGTTGAGGAGCTTTATTCCGTACTCTGGGGGCTGCGGACCACACCCAATCGCACTACCGGATATACACCTTTCTTCATGGTGTACGGCGTAGAGGCTGTGTTACCCTGCGACATTATTCATGACTCACCTCGAGTGCACATGTACGAAGAGAGAGAGGCCGAGCTTGATCAGTAGGACAGCTTAGATGCCCTGGAGGAGGAGCACGACGTTGCAAAATCCTGTTCCGCATTTTATCAAGAGCAGGCCCGCAGATATCAAAGCAGAGAAGTGCGGGCGAAGACTTATAATGTTGGCGAACTCGTTCTACGCTTGCCGGAGAAGAAAAAGGACAAACTCAAGCCCAACTGGGAGGGTCCCTTCATCATTGACTAAGCTCTCACTGGAGGAGCGTACCGCCTACGTGATGCATCAGACAATCGCCTAGAGCCGAACCCCTGGAACGCGGCCAGACTCCAAAGATTCTATGCCTAGCACCGAACTCTTTGTTCGTCTCCTTCTCCCTATTGTTTCCATTATTTTTTCCTCTCTTTTTGCTTTTTATTTTTTTAGCCTTAAAGCTTTCGTGCGGCTAAACCGTGCACCTATGACGTACACATCCTCAAATATGTACGTCCAATATACCTGGGGGCTTCTTGCATAGAAGCTTATTATTGTTATTTTCCGAGCATCAAGCTCATCACATATGCGTTTTTTCCTCATATGTACCTTTTCTTCGCCATTATATGCATCGATATGACTTAAGTTTTGGCCAAGCTGGGTTGCCTGGCTCCTGTGCTTATGCTCTACGTTCCTGTTAGTTCGGCAAGGGCATAAAGGGAGCACCTTTGCGATTGTTACTGCCAGGTCATCCGGATGTGTACCTCAGACTGGGTGAAGCCGAAAGCTAGCGTTCTTAAGGGAATATTTGGTCGGCGGACTAAAGATCTTTTTACATTCATTCCACTATGAACCCCCAGATGTTACATATACTGCGACTTTTTCAATCATAGTTCGGACATGCATAACACATGTACACCCAGGGAAAGGAACCCTTAACGGAACTATTCTCTCTGGAAGATGTTTCTTACAATCACAATGTAATATAACATAGCTAGCCAGATACAACTTGTCTGTTCAGGCAACTATGACCCCTACGCCTGATTTCCACGCATGCCCCGGTCTATTTTGCCGCTCAGGTATTCGGAAACACTCCGCACCTTCGGGTCCAGAGGTCGAAGCAAAAAGGTCTGCCATGACAATCGTTTTACAATCCGGCTAGGGACAAATATGTCAAGGAAAGTACATAGTCACTTGGACTCAAAAATTTCCTCCTCTATACCATCTAACAGGCTGTCTAGCTTACAATCCTGTTGGGAATATTTGGTGGCTACTTCTACTTGGTCATATACCAAATTAGCGTGAATTTCTTTCCCATTTGACCCTAGAGGTCCGACCCGGGCCATGTGATTTGGATCAAGCTTGTTATACCGTGTTTTCACCATGGCCCAGGCCTCTCGCGCACCTTCCCGGCAGGCCGATATCTTCCATAATCGGAAACGCCACCGCGCTCCCTTGAATAGCTGTACAAGCTCCTCCATACTTCCTGGAGGGGAGGCGGATGGCCATAAGGCCTTTGCAACACTTCGCATCGCCTGCCGAGCTAGCTCGTGCATTTGCGACAGCTCTTGTAGCAGATCGCCCGAAGATCCGGACATCTCCTCTTCGGGACGACCAGTCAGCATACCTACAGACATAACTCTGTCAGTTCCTTTCCTCGCTGAATTACATGGAGGTAAGTTTGAACACATACTAAATATGCTGCCTCGCAGCCTCTTATTTTCCTTCACGGAGTCAGCCAGCTGGGCCCGCACATCTTTCAGTTCTTCGCCCAGCTGGGTGTTGGTATCCTGGAGTTTTTTTCTCCTCCCTGACCCGTGTCAGTATACGTTCGCCCGCGGCCCGTTGCCTTTTGGCTTCTTATTCACCCGCTTGCGTGACTTCCAGTGCCTCCTTCAGTTTATCTGACGATCATGCCATGAGATATGCAACACTATTAGCATTGCTGGTATATAATTATATTTTCTCGATGGAGGGGAATATTACCAGGCGATGCCTTCTTGGATTTTTCTAGTTTAACGGTAGCGGCATTTAGCTCAGTCCGACACTTTTCTAGTTCTTGAGACAACAGGTTGTTCTTCTCCGTAAGCACCTGGTTATACAATGATCCTTAAATCAGTTGTATCAACTGCTTCAAGTCTCGGGGGATACTAGTATATAATTATCATATTTGGACAATGTAAACTTACCCGCATATCTTTCAAATGCTGGTCTGTGGCTCCGGTAAGCCCGTCTCGAGCAGCTCGGATGTATGCATCAGCTGAGCTAAAGGCATTGAATTCCTCTTTTGTAAAGCCGGGGTCGCGTAGAATGGCCCTCCAGCACCGATGATTCATGGCTCTCTCCACTTCCGAGTTTGTGACGGATACATCATCTGAATCCTCTGCCAAAGGACAATCCGACGTCACTCCCGTATCAGCCCCCCTGTTTACGGCAGGGTCTGGAACCTGGCTGTTGGGAGTGTGACTGGGAGGACCCCCGGACATAGTCCGGTGAACACTTTTCCTGATAAGGCACAAACGGACAATGTCACAGTTGGATGTGACTGCCAAGGGGCATATTTACAAAGCCATACCTCTTTGATGAAGGCTCAGTCGTGTCTTCGTTTGCCTTCCTCTTTGAAGGCTTGCCCGGCGTGGGCGCCACTCTCTTTGGAGTTGCCTCTGGTGTAGCATGGCGCGCCGAACGCCTCCCCTTTGGAGCACGAGACAGTGCGGTGGGTGAGGCAGAATGGGGAAGCTCTTTCGGAGGAGATGTCTCCTGATTACTTACGTGTGAGGCAGGGAGAAGACCGGGATAGTCGGCGGTGATGGCCACTTCCGTGCCATCATAGCTCGCCTGGTAGAACAACCCATCCTCGAGCTCCATGAATATGTTCGGATCCTCTTCGAATCCAGGGTCAAGGTCCCGGTTGTGGTCCTCTGGCTGTGGGGCGGGGCTATGGAGCCCCTTGGTGATCTTTTGCCATTCTTGTTACAAATGGACGGATTAATGTTCATTAAAAGTGACTCGGGGAGTAGATTGAGTAGAGTAGTGGGATTGGAACTCACCCAGCTAGGAGGATTGTACATCAAAAATCCATCTCGCCGCTTAATACGAATGAATTCCTCTTTCTCCCCTTTGAATAGTTCGACCAATATTTTGGCCAAAGCGGCGGGGGTGTCCGGACCCTTTCGACCGCAGCGGGGGCGTCATCTTCCCCATTATAGTGCCACATGGGAAGCCCTCTGTATTGGAGTGGCTGAACCCCTCGTACTATGGAAGTCGTCATTACCTCGACTATTGATAATCCGGACTGGGCAAGCGTCTTTATCTTGCTCATCAATTGATGGACTTCCGCGTTATCTTCCTCCTCGAGGCTCCGAGGGCGCCAGCTGTGGGCGTTTCTTCAATGGAACACTTGTAAATTCGGGAAGACCCATTCGGACTAGGTCGGGAAGGGCGACATCCTCGATATAGAACCATTCGGAAGGCCACTCTTCGGATGCCTTCTTCGGCGTGCTGGACAGGTATCGGGTCCCGGCGATGCGCCATACCTCGGCTCCGCCCACTTCAAATATTGATCCCTCTTGGTTACGAGGGATGAGGCAGAATAGCTTCCTCCACAATTCAAAATGGGCCTCACAACCCAGGAATAGCTCACAAAGAGCAACGTAACCTGCGATGTGCAGGATGGAGGCAGGAGTGAAATTGTGCAGTTGGAGGCCATAATACTCCAGAAGTCCTCGGAGGAACGGGTGGATTGGAAATCCAACGCCTCTCAACAAGTAGGGAACGAAGCACACTCGTTCCCCCCTGGATGGATTGGGGAAATTCTCCGCCTGAGACCCGCCGTTGAAGGAAGTCAATCATGCTCGAACGGGGACTA
>NC_057802.1:133490602-133538086 GCF_018294505.1 Triticum aestivum
TCCTTGTGTGTGCAGCTTCACTAGCCGACCATGGGATACGGAATATTTCTCCCAATCGCCTTTTTCGGGGGTGTGGGTACGGGAGGAAGAGCTGGGAGCGCTAGCCATGTTGGAATGGTTTCTCCTAGCGAGCTCTGAGGATCCCTCGCTTGGTGTGGAATGGATCTGAAGATCCCAATCTCTTTAAATAGATGCCTTTCTTATATGGTCAGGGTGATATGTGCAAAAATACCCCGACCTCTCGTATTCACTCGACACATGGAAGCTGAAGTCATGAAGGCTTGGAAGCCGATGGGCACGACACTAAATGGAAAGCCGAATACTGCTCTTTAAGTCTGGTACTTTGAAGTATTCAGAGAAGGAACCCGCCTTGCAATGCCGAAGACAATCTGCACGCCGGACACCTCATCATTGAAGCCTAGTTCAGGGGCTACTGAGAGAGTCCTAGATTAAGGGGTCCTCGGGCGTCCGGACTATGGTACGTGGGCCGGACTGATGGGCTATGAAGATACAAGACCGAAGACTCTCTCCCGTGTCTAGATGGGACTCTCCTTGGCGTGGAAGGCAAGCTTGGCGCCCTGATATGAAGATTCCTTTCTCTGTAACCGACTTTGTACAACCCTAGTCCCCTCCGGTGTCTATATAAACCGGAGGGCTTGGGCCGTAGAGGCAATCATAATCATAGTCATACAGGCTAGACTTTTAGGTTTTAGCCATTACGATCTCGAGGTAGATCAACTCTTGTAATACTCATATTCATCAAGATCAATCAAGCAGGAAGTAGGCTATTACCTCCATAGAGAGGGCCCAAACCTGGGTAAACATCGTGTCCCTCGTCTCCTGTTACCATCAACCTTGGGAAACCTACTCCAACTAGGGAAGGGGGGAAACCTACTCCTACTAGGAGTAGGAATCCCCCCTTGGGCGCGCCCCATGAGGCCGGCCCTCCCCCTCCTCCACTCCTTTATATACGGGGGAGGGGGCACCCCATAGACACACAAGTTGATTGTTTAGCCGTGTGCGGTGCCCCCTCCACAGATGTCCACCTCGGTCATATCGTTGTAGTGCTTAGGCGAAGCCTTGTGTCGGTAACTTCATCATCACCGTCATCACGCCGTCGTGCTGACGAAACTCTCCCTCGACCTCAGCTAGATCAAGAGTTCGAGGGACGTCACCAAGCTGAACGTGTGCAGATCGCGGAGGTGCCGTGCGTTCGGTACTTGATTGGTTGGATCACGAAGACGTTCGACTACATCAAACACGTTACTTAACGCTTACGCTTTTGGTCTACGAGGGTACGTGGACACACTCTTCCCGCTCGTTGCTATGCATCTCCTAGATAGATCTTGTGTGATCGTAGGAATTTTTTTGAAATACTACGTTCCCCAACAGTGGAAAGATTATTTGAGTGGAAAGCAACTTGGGGAAGGCTAGAGACCAAGATTCTTGTGATAGCATTGGTACATCTTGATCTCAACACATGAGTAGGTGGTTCTCTCTCAGAAAATATAAGCTGGAACTGTAGGCACGTTCTGATGGCTCTCTCACATATGGAGAAGGGGGTGGAGGGGTATATATAACCTCCACACAAAATCCAACCGTTACACACATTTGACCCAACTCGGCCAGACCGAATAGAAGAACTCGGTGAGACCGATTCAGTTCAAAATGTGAACGTTAGGAATATTGGTGGGACCGACTGGAACAACTCGGTGGGACCGATGTGCTAGGGCTAGGGGAAAACCTCATCTCGGTGAAGCCGATTGCATGAACTCGGTGAGACCGATTTCAGCAAAGAGCAAACAGAGAGTTGTAAAGCAAACTCAGTGTGACCGATCGCTCATTTCGGTGAGACCGAAATGTTACAAAGGGAGACAGCGAGTTTGTAGGGCCATCTCGATGAGACCGAGATCCGTATCGGTGTGACCGAGGTGTTAGGGTTTCTGGCAGTGGCTATGTCAAATGAACTCGGTGGCGCCGGATAGAACAGTTTGGTGGCACCGAGTTTGACTCTGAGTTTTGGACATATTTGGAAATGAGAAAGTGGTTGAGGGCTTTGGAGCAATATCACTAAGCACTTTGAGCAAGTAGACCATTAAGCAATACCTCAATCCCTTTTAATAGTATTGGCTTTCCTATGGACTCAATGTGATCTTGGATCACTAAAATATAAACGAAGAGTCTTGAGCTTTTGCCAATGCATGTCTTAGACACCTTGAAGGGGTTCCACATCCTCTTGTCCTTTCCACGCCATTGTTGAACTTGTTTGAAATGCACTAGATAAAACGTTAGTCCAACAAGAGATATGTTGATATTAATTACCAAAATCACCCAGGGAGCACTTGTGCTTCCACGCCTGGGTATTTGATACTGGTTCGGTTGCTCATATTTGTAACTCGAAACAGGAGCTGCGGAATAAACGAAGATTGGCTAAGGACGAGGTGACGATGCACGTCGTGAATGGTTCCAAGGTCGATGTGATCGCCATCGGCATGCTACCTCTACATCTATCTTCGGGATTAGTTTTAGACCTCAATAATTGTTATTTGGTGCCAGCTTTGAGCATGAAAATTATATCTGGATCTTGTTTATTGCGAGACGGTTATTCATTTAAGCCTGAGAATAATGGTTATTCTATTTATATGAATAATATCTTTTATGGTCATGCACCTTTGATAAATGGTCTGTTCTTGTTGAATCTCGATCGTGGTGATACACATATTCATAATATTGATGCCAAAAGACGCAAAGTTGATAATGATAGTGCAACATACTCGTGGCACCGCCGTTGAGGTCATATTGGTATAAAGTGCATGAAGAAACTCCATGCGGATGGACTTTTGGAATCACGTGATTATGAATCATTTGATACTTGCGAACCATGCCTCATGGGCAAGATGACTAAACTCTGTTCTCCGGAACAATGGAGCGAGCTAATGACTTGTTGGAAATAATACATACTGATGTATGTGGTCCGATGAGTGTTGATGCACGCGTCAAGTATCGTTATTTTCTAACCTTTATAGATGATTTGAGTAGGTATGTGTATATCTACTTGATGAAACACAAGTCTGAAACATTTGAAAAGTTCAAAGAATTTTAGAGTGAAGTAGAGAATCATCGTAACAAGAAAATAATTTTTCTACGATCTGATCATGGAGGTGAATATTTGTGTTACGAGTTTGGCCTTCAATTAAAACAATGTGGAATTGTTTCGCAACTCACGCCACTAGAACATCACAGCGTAATGGTGTGTCCGAACGTCATAACCGTACTTTATTAGATATGGTGCGTTCTATGATGTCTTTTACCGATTTGCCTTTATCATTTTGGGGTTATGCATTAGAGACATCCGCATTCATGTTAAATAGGGCACCATCTAAATCCGTTGAGACGACACCGTATGTACTATGGTTTGTCAAGAAACCTAAGCTGTCATTTCTTAAAGTTTGGGGATGCGACACTTATGTCAAAAGGCTTCAGCCTGATAAGCTCGAACCCAAATCGGAGAAGTGTGTCTTCATAGGTTACCCTAAAGAAACTATTGGGTACACCTTCTACCACAGATCCGAAGGCAAGATCTTTGTTGCTAAGAATGGATCATTTCTAGAGAAGGAGTTTCTCTCGAAAGAAGTGAGTGGAAGGAAAGTAGAACTTGATGAGGTAGTTTTGCCTTCTCTCGAATTGGAAAGTAGCACACAAGAGAAAACCATTCCCGTGATGCCTACACCAACTAGAGAGGAAGCTAATGATGATGATCATAAAACTTCAGATCAAGTTACTACTGAACTTCATAGGTCGACCAGAACACGTTCCGCACCAGAGTGGTACGGTAATTCTTTCCTGGAAGTCATGTTATTACACCACGGCGAACCTACGAACTATGAAGAAGCTATGATGAGCCCAGATCCCGATAAATGTCTTGAGGCCATGAAATTTGAGATAGAATCCATGTATGAGAACAAAGTGTGGACTTTGGTGGACTTGCCCGATGATCGGCAAGCCATTAAGAATCAATGAATCTTCAAGCAGAAGACGAACGCTGATGGTAATATCACTGTCTACAAAGCTCGACCTGTCGCAAAAGGTTTTCGACAAGTTCAAGGAGTTGACTATGATGAGACTTTCTCACCCGTAGCGATGCTTAAGTCTATCTGAATCATGTTAGCAATTGCCGCATTTTATGATTATGAAATCTGGCAAATGGATGTCAAAACTGCATTCCTTAATGGATTTCTTAAAGAAGAGTTGTATATGATGCAACCAGAAGGTTTTGTTGATCCTAACGGTGCTGACAAAGTGTGCAAGCTCCAACGATCCATCTATGGACTGGTGCAAGCATCTCGGAGTTGGAATATACACTTTGATGAGGTGTTCAAAGCATATGGTTTTATACAGACTTACGGTGAAGCATGTATTTACAAGAAAGTGAGTGGGAGCTCTGTAGCATTTCTGATATTATATGTGGATGACATATTGTTGATTGGAAATGATATAGAATTATGGATAGCATAAAAGGATACTTGAATAAGAGTTTTTCAATGAAAGACCTCGGTGAAGCTACTTATATATTGGGCATCAAGATCTATAGGGATAGATTGAGACACTTAATAGGACTTTCACAAAGCACATACCTTGACAAAGTTATGAAAAAGTTCAAAATGGACCAGTCAAAGAAAGGGTTCTTGCCTGTGTTGCAAGGTGTGAAATTGAGTCAGACTCAAAGCCCGACCACGGCAGAAGATACAGAGAGAATGAAAGTCATTCCCTATGCCTCAACCATAGGTTCTATCATGTATGCTATGCTGTGTACCACACCTAATGTGTGCCTTGCCATAAGTTTGGCAGGGATCTAGGTACCAAAGTAATCCACACTACAAAAAAATACACTTCCGTGATGATACGTGTTTGTCATAGTAGGTCATGTTTTCTGTCATGCATGTACATCCATGACGATTTTACGACAGAATCAAGATAGTCATACCTGTGCTGTCATAGAAGTGTTCCATGACATTACCAAAATTATCATCATGGAAGTGTGCACTTCCATGACGATAAATGCCGCGTCATGGAAGTGCTTTCATCAAGGGTGACCGACACATGGCGTCCACCGTAACGGGCCGACGTTAAGCTATTGGGTCCGGTTTTGGATCCGATAACCCGCTAACAGCCACGACCAATGCCGATTTTCCACGTGTAATATTCTCATTGGACGACGGAACCACGTGTCAGCTCCGCGTTGGCACAGGTGTCACTCATCCAATGGGTGAGATGCGCCTATGATATGTTGACACGTGGACCGGCCCAAAAGTGGCCCATAAAGATTAAATGGACCGGCCCAACTAAAGGCCCACAAGATTTAGTGGACCATAATGGGCGGGCCCAGCTAAAGGCCCACAAGATTTTGCAGACCATAATGGGCCGACCCAGCTAAAGGCCCGACATTCTTAGTTAAGGCCCATACGGCTAGTGTCAAATCAGCCCATCAATGGCCCGTCCTAAACTTGTCATCATCGTGGCCCATGGTCACTTCTGGCCCATTAACAGTCCGCTAAGTATTTGGGCCGAATTACGGCCCAGTGTGTTTCCGGCCTGTTAAAGGTCCTGCTTCATTTGGGACCATTTATAGGCCATTGAAACTTTCGTCCCATAAACGACCATGAACGATTTGGGTCATATTCGGCCATGTTTGACATTCGGCCTGTTAGAGGCCCACTATAGATTTGGGCCACTTTTAGCCTGTTGTGTTTTTTGGCCTGTTAATGTCAGATGAAATCCATGGGCCATATGTGGCCCAACGTCACATCAGGCCTATTAACGACCCATATAAAAATGACAGTAAGCAAGCCCGACCGAACTTCCGGCCTGTTAAAGGCCCATGTAGTAGGTCGGCGCATTTACGGCCCGTCCCAATTTCTGCCTGTGAACGATCCGCATTGTAAATGGGCCACCATTTCGGCCTGCTAAGACAAGTGGGTTATTTGGCACAATCAGGGCCCAATCCCACTTTCGCCTATTAAAGGCCCATGTGTTTTATGGGCTCGGGATATTTACACATGTAAACAACCTATTGTTACCGAGGGCCCAAATTATGTTTAGGCCTGTTAAAGGCCCACTATGGGCACAGGCCTACCAGAAAAATATGAAAGCTTATGCTGATTTAGGCCCAGATATTTTTAGTGGGCTACATGCAAATTTCAGCCCATAATCGTTTTTGGCCCAATCGGAATGGGCCCGACGAATGTTGGCATGTTGGGCTCCTACGAAGCTTTCAACCGAATACATTACTAAGATAAACCTACACTATACAAAAATAGCGTCGTAATTACTGCAGCCTTCGGCAGCATCATAAATGCTGTATCACAACAAAATAAATTCCAGCCATACAACAAAAGGCCTGTTGGCATAAAGTTTACAGTCCTTGCAGATAAAAGCACCATCAGATGTATAGAAGCACATATCATTTGACCTGAGTGCTAATGTTTCAGGTTGTAGAATCTGATGGAGCAGCACGATCTTCCCCTTTTTACCGCCATTGCTCTTGAACAACGAAGAAAATGTCTGATAGTCTGGTTTCAAAACCATTCATATCTTGACGACATTTGTCAACCACTATTCTTGTTTCCGAAACGACGTCCATTAGGGATTGGACTTGTGTCTGGAGCACAGATATATCACTATGTCTAGCCGGAAGATTTTGTTCAGTAGGCGATTTGGACAAGGTTACCTCGACAACCAACCCATAATTACGCAGGAAGGTGCTTTTTGCACTGTTAGTGGAGAGATACTGACGCACTGCAGCAAGAGGTGACATTGTGCCTGTGGTAGCCTCGTCACCTTTAGGTGGTTGTGGCTGTTCAATCATTTGTTCCATAGCTTGTTGAAAGTTTGAGCTTGTAGATTAGTGTACCATATAAGTTACTAATGAGACAAAAACAAACAAAGTAGGTTTCACGTTTATACATAACTTATTTTGGTGAACTACTGTAATACATTAGCATGTATTGTAGTGCCAACTACATAATAAAATCACTTTCAGAACATATGTCCATGTAGCATGCCTACTGTATTATCTATTTCCTCACATTCGTTGACATCTATGGATAAAGAGACATGGTTTAAAGTAGGATGAACATAGTATGACATCATTCATATCATGGGCAAACATATATAAAACAAATAGGCTATTGTATCATTGTGTGCGCACGTGAACATCACAACTAGATTACAAATCAAGACCAAAAGAATATCCTTCATCTCTTTTAAACCATGTAAAGTGAAATGATACGTTAAGACAACTGTGTATAAAAGTGAACAGAGTAACTGACATTGGCTGCAAACCAAGCAGTTAAATGAACACATCACAGTACCAATCAGTTCAAAGGCAGGAGGAGTAAGGACTTACAATAGCGGCTTGAACTAGTGTGCTCATGCCCTTCATCTTGCTGGTGTGGCAATCCTTGAAGATTTGCACTGCATTCGGTTCAGGTTCTTTTTGGTCCGCACAGGCTTTCCTCTGCATTTGGAACAAGTCAATATAGATACGATAATATGGCACAGAAAAAAGAAGGAACTAGCAGCTATTTACAAGAGCCTCGCAGTGTGCAATATAGCTACGAGATCCTGTTGTCTGTTGGAATTTCACTTTAGAACGGTTGGTCTTGTTCTTCAAACAGTTATGTCGGCGTTCTGGGAACGGGGGTCCCCAGACTTGCCTGCCTGCGGCCCACGGCGTGGCTGTGCTGCAGGCCTGTACGGCCCATCTTCATCAGCAAGGCATTCAAGAACCTCGCGAGGGGCCAAGCCTCGCGAGGTGGACGGCGCAAGACCTCCTCAGGAGCGGCCTCACCAGGCTGCCTCGCAAGGAGCGGAGAAATCAAGGCAGGGCGAATCTCGCGAGGCTCTCGTGACGTGAGCCAAGACGATCAAGATCAGGCAGGCGCCAGCACGCGCAGTGTCCTTGTTTCCTCTTTGGTGCTAAGGAGGCAAGCGCAGGCGCGGAGTACCGAGGCATCAAGCAAAGGTTTCCATAGCGGTGCAACGAGACCAAGACCAGCGGGATGGCAAGACGGAGGTCACCATGGAGCCCAACGCGGCGTCACCACCAAAGCCTTTTGCAGGCGAAGACCACTTTTGTCAGGATACGCTATACTAGCTGTCCCCTTTCAAATCGGCCGTTGTTGGCTCCCTTCCCACTCAATATTTGGGAAGAGGACCAGGGCCTATATAAGTAGAACTAGCCACCACAGTAGAAACAACTCATTGAGAGGCATCTCACCCACACAAGTTCGTCAAGCACAAGAACACCTCACCCTCAGGAGGCTGTTCTTCCCTTTGTACTGTTCATCATCAGCCCCAGAGGCAATCTACCGCCACCACACTGGAGTAGGGTGTTACACCACAACGGTGGCCCGAACCAGTATAAATTCGTGTCTTTTGTGTTGTGAATTCGTCGAGTTCGTCCGCGAGATCATAGCGAGCTAGGGCATGGATCGGTAGGGAGGAAATCTCCGCGTGCACCCCAGTGTTCGAACCTTGTGGGTTTTGCCGGAACCCGTGATCCGACATTTGGCGCGCCAGGTAGGGGTGCGCCGGAGCCTCCTTTCCGTCGTTTCGTGTCCAGTTGCTTCGTCGCCTCCATGGCGGACGCTTGCCGTGCTCGTGCTGAGCGCCGGGCTGCCCTAGCCACCAGCGTCGCACAGACGGCTCCCATCGGTGGGCCACCTCGTCATTCTCCATCTCCTGCCGCCAACGCTGCCACCGGCCTGGCGGGGAACGAGCAGCAAGCGTCCTCGCTGCACCCCTCGGTGCGGCGGGACGGCCGCACCGCCACTCCATCACTGACCCCGGCCGGTTCCTCGTCCCACGCTCGTCGCGCTCCCATGGACGCACGGGCCGCGCTCCTCATGGAGCACGAGCTCCTGCGCTACCGCCCGGTCGACGACTTCTACGATGACTGGCTCGACCGCATCGCCGAGCTCGTCCGCGCCGCAGGGGGCTCCCCTGCACCGTCCCTCTCTCTGCCTCACCCTCCGCCAGCTACAGGCGACGTAGCTCACGGAGCACCTCCACCACCTCTGCCCCAAGACGGCGCCAAGGCGCGTGGCTCCACGACGTGACCCGCCGCATCCGGCGCCCGCGCGTGAAGAAAGAAGCTGCCAAGAAGTCCCTCGACCGTGAGAGAATGCTCCGCCACTCCTCACACCGCCACGCCAGGATCGTTTGCCACGGCAGGGCTCCGCACCGCTTGCTGTGGCGGCACGTGGGCGTCAGGACCAAGCTCCACCTCCAAGATGGGCCCTGGCGACCACGGCCGGCTGCCACGCCTTCACCCCCGAGCTACGTAGCATCACCTGGCCGGGCAAGTTCAAGCCAGATCTGCCTCCTCGCTACGACGGCACCCCCGACCCCACGGAGTTCTTGCAGCTCTACGAGCTGAGCATCGAGGCGGCCAACGGCGACGAGAAAGTCATGGCGAACTGGTTCCCTATGGCACTCAAAGACGGCGCCCATTCCTGGCTCCTGAACCTGCCTCCAGGCTCGATCTCCTCCTGGGACGAGATGCGCGAGCGCTTCGTCGCCAACTTCCAGGGCACTCGTGACCGCCCGCTGGTCGCGGGTGACCCGCGCCGCATCAAGCAACAACGAGGAGAAACCCTCCAAAAGTACATCCAGCGCTTCAACAACATTCGTCTCAAGATCCCCAAGGTGACGGACGAGGCCATCATTTCCGCGTTCCCTGATGGCGTCCACGGCGTCAAGATGAAGGAAGAGCTCGCTATCCACGAGGAGTTGTGCACATCTCAGGAGCTGTTCAACCTGGCGACCAAGTGCGCAAGAGCTGAGGAAGGGCGCCTCTCCCTCCTCGAGCTGCCAGCTGCGGACCCGGAGGAGAAGAAAGCCAAGGCCAAGGACGTGAAGCGCAAAGGAGCAGCCGTGCTCGCAGCGGAGCCGGACACCAAGTGAGGCAGAGACCAGCTCGAGTCATCCACGAGCATCCGACCGTTCTGCACCTTCCACAACCTGAATACCCACAACACCAGCGACTGTCAAGAGCTCAGAGCCATTCGTGAAGGACGCTTCGGTCGACGCCCCGAGCGCAGCGACTGGGGCCACGACCGAGGAGGAGGACGTGGTGGCGGGCGCTGGGACGACCGTGGCCCGCGCCAGGAGTGGCGCGACCGGCCTCGTGAGGACCACTGGCAGGATCATCCTCGCGAGGGCTCCTGGAGGGACCAGACTCGTGAGGATCGTCCTCAGGGCAACGCCGGTCATCCCCCGCTGCCGCCACCGCCAAGAAGGAATGACGACCACCATCAGGACGAGGGGCTGGGGGCTTCCAGGAGCCGCGCGCTATCGCCTGCATCTTGGGCGGAGGCCAGGCCCCAGCCTCGCAGCATATCTTCAAACAGTTTGCTCGTGAAGTGAATGCAGTCCTCCCCAAGCTTGAGGCCACACGCCCGCTCAGGTGGTCCCAGTGTGCCATCACCTACAACTCGGCAGATCAGCTCAAGTGCGCAGCCACTGCTGGCGCCCTCCCTATGCTTTGTTCACCAATCATCAGCAACATGCAAGTTACCAAGACCCTCATCGACGGCGGCGCAGGGCTCAATGTCCTGTCCGTCGACACATTCGACAACCTGCAAGTGCCATATGATCAGCTTCAGCCTACCAAGCGTTTCTCAGGAGTGATCGACGGCTCCACCACAACGATAGGGCAGGTCCGCCTCCCTGTCACCTTCAGAGAACGCAAGAACTACCACACCGAGCTCATCGACTTTGACGTCACGCACATCCATCTGCCATACAACGCCATCCTTGGGTATCCAGCCCTGGCCAAGTTCATGGCGGTGACCCACCACGGCTACAATGTCCTCAAGATGCCGGGAAGCGGTGGAATCATCCCGGTCCCATGCGAAGAAAGAGACGCGGTGTGCTCCCTCGAGCATGCCTTTCAAGCTGCAGCAATCGACGACCCCGACAGCAAGGGCGAGGGCCCTCCAGAGGCCATCCCCAAGAAGAAGAAGCAGCTGCGCCGTGCCGGACCTCAGGAGGGTGGCGTCGCAGATGGAACCTCATCAGGATCAGCGCCCGCCCCAAGGGCGCCTCCCTCCATCGCATAGGAAGGCGCGCCCAGCGCCCTCCTCGGGCAGGGCTTGAGGGCTCTCTTTTGGAGGGCCTCAGACCTTGCCAACATCACGAGGGAGGCGCTCAGGCACCACTTGGAGGCGTGCTTCACGGCACGTTTCCCTCAGGAGGACATAGGGAGAGGAGCGCCGGCCGCTCAGGAGTTCATCACCAAGACGGCTCAGGAGCTGCAAGACGCTAGGGCCATGCGCGGCGACCGCCGCACATGAAGCGCAGCCCCTCATCAGGGCAAGGATGCTGGGCTGCGCGTCTGCATCGATGTTCCAGGGCTCAACTGGGCCGCATCTCAGGAGCCTTTCTGGCCTTCGCGCATGGGCCGCTGCGAGGGTCCACCACACAGCTACGTTCGCATGCCTTTCGGCCTACCGAGCGTGTCGTCAGCCTATCAGCGCAACCTGCGGCGTATCCTCGCGGCTCAGGAGGCCAGGCACCACGCCGTCCTGACAGAGATGGAGACGGTCCTCAAGGAACCGCCTGGACCCCCAGAGCCTCCCGAGGTTCAGGGCCCCGGTGGCTCTTGAGGAGCAGCCCCTTCACCGCGTACCTTCAACTGCCTCGACATCTCTTCATCAATAGAACCAAGTGACATTTTCCAAGTTCATTCAGCTGGGAGTGCCCCTCGGGCTGCATCATTCCCAGGCCGCGTGGGTCCGTCCCTATGGCATGTATCCCTTTTTCTTCATGTCTTTAGCTACCTCGTTGGCCCCCTCGGGCTGCATCATCCCCAAGCCGCTCGGGCCTGACCCAGTGGCATGTATCGTCCTTGCTTTTACCTAAGCTTCTTCGCTTCCCATACCTAACATATCTACCACCATCACCTGCCTGATTCTCGCCTCCTACGAGGGCCGCCCACACCGCCATGGCGCTTGTGCATGGGTCCGTCCCTGCAACGTCGACAAATCTGAGCGGCCGAGCTCTGGCTCGCGGCACGCCCCGCGCATGTCACCTCACCAGGCCCTCAGTGCTGCCGCCTCATCGCGAAGCAACCGGGCGGACCAACAACCATAATGGAAAACCGTGTTTCTCTTTGTGCTGGTTCGCAGGGATCTCATGAGGAGGATAGCAGGCGGCACCGCGAGCTTCCTCTTCTCCTGTGCAATCCGCTTGCGCGTTAAAAGCGGGGCTCCTGAGCATCGCGACTCAGGAGCTCTTACGGCTCTCTAGCCCTCACCCCCTGGCCTTGACCACGACATGCGACCTGGCATACCAGCGGTGGCTCGCTCGAGGGCCGGGACCTGAGGACGTAGAGCATGAAGGAGAACATGAGAGAAAGGGAGACTCGTATGGGCCCGACCTAGCTACGCTGCGGAAGCTTGCGCACAAGCCTGGCGCATCACAAGGACTCGGCCCCAAACCATCAAGATAAGTCCCGCACTCGGACCAACTAATTGTTGGAGCCTAGGGTTTATGCTCGCCGCAGCCCTGTAGAGGCCACGTCGCCTCCCTTTCTTGCCTTACCATGGTTGCTTGAGCACTAAAGGGGACCTCCTGAGCATCGCACCACAGGGGCTCTTACTGGACCTCGGGCCGCTCACCTCCTGGCCTTGACCACGGCACGCGACCTGGCATACGAGCAACGGCTGCAGCCTGCCTGGGGACCGGGACCTGTCAGCGTAGAGCAACAAGCTGTCGCGAGGTTGGAAAGGGGAGACCGAGCCTTAACAAGACATGCGTTCGCGGGTTTTCATAATAAGGAAGAGATGGGCGATGGGGGCTCTGCCCCCTCCCCGTTTATAGCGGAAGAAGGCCAACCGGCGCCTCCCACGACCACAGGTAATGATGGTTTTCCTTGCATGTCGCAGGGACTTGTCAAGTTGAGCAGTTACCGAGGCAGCGTGGGGAAGCGGAGACGCCCACGTCCAATCAACCGCCACGCATCGACCAAGGCCGCAGGCTTTCGGGGCTCGCGGAGCTCCGCACTTGACCTTTGGCTTCGCCTCGAAGCCAATCCCGAGTGCGCCTTGGGCCCGGGGGCTACTGTCGGCGTTCTGGGAATGCGGGTCCCCAGACTTGCCTGCCTGCGGCCCACGGCGTGGCTGTGCTGCAGGCCTGTATGGCCCATCTTCATTAGTGAGGCATTCAAGACCCTTCCGAGGGGCCAAGCCTCGCGAGGCGGATGACGCAAGACCTCCTCAGGAGCGGCCTCACTAGGCTGCCTCGCGAGGAGTGGAGAAATCAAGGCAGGGCGAACCTCGCGAGGCTCTCGTGACGTGAGCCATGACGATCAAGGCACCCGCCGGCGCACGCAGTGTCCTTGTTTCCTCTTTGGTGCTAAGGAGGCAAGCGCAGGCGCGGAGTACCGAGGCATCAAGCAAAGATTTCCATATCGGTGCAACAAGACCAAGACCAGCGGGACGGCAAGACGGAGGTCACCATGGAGCCCAACGCGGTGTCACCACCAGAGCCTTTTGCAGGTGAAGACCACTTTTGTCAGGATAAGCTGTACTAGCTGCCCCCTTTCAAATCGGCCGTTGTTGCTCCCTTCCCGCTCAATATTTGGGAAGAGGACCAGGGCCTATATAAGTAGAACTAGCCACCACAGTAGAAACAACTCATTGAGAGGCATCTCACACACACAAGTTCGTCAAGCACAAGAACACCTCACCCTCAGGAGGTTGTTCTTCCCTTTGTACTGTTCATCATCAGCCCCAGAGGCAATCCACTGCCACCACACTGGAGTAGGGTGTTACACCACAACGGTGGCCCGAACCAGTATAAATCTCGTGTCTTTTGTGTTGTGAGTTTGTCGAGTTCGTCCGCGAGATCTTAGCGAGCTAGGGCGTGGATCGGTAGGGAGGAAATCTCCGCGCGCACCCCAGTGTTCGAACCTTGAGGGTTTTGCCGGAACCCGTGATCCGACAAGTTAGCCTAGAAGAAGATACACTTGTAAGACACATACATAAATACAAGTTCAATATGTGGTCTGATCAAATACATATACCCTACCTGATACTTTGGATCAGACCAGTGTTTAACAAGGGATGTCAAGTCTTCATATGTAATATATTCCACTGGAGATGTTTGGGCGATTTCATTGTTAGCCTTGCCTTCAAAGTGAGATTTTCTAAGGTGGTACCGATACTATCGCAAAGCAGACTGAAACACATGAGTGCATGCTTGTTTAGTTGCATCATCTTTCGGATCCAACTTGAACCTCATCTGTTGAAAAAAGAATGTGAGTCTTTTTAGGAGGAAGCTAGAAAGTATGGGACAGAGCAAGACAATATTATAAATTGTGATGAATAACATTACTTATGGATAAATGGTCAAGGAAGGTGTTAAACTGGGTATTGTCTTTCTCATTCCTGTACTAGATCCACGTTGGAAGGATACGTGCATGACACCTAACGACAACGGCTGCCTCTGATACTAACTTGGTGGATCTATAGCATCACGTGGCCTTTTTAAACCTGCCTCAAAATGGATCTCCATTCTTCCTCCTTTAGATTTTGTTAATATGTCAAGCATTATCCCTGATGTCTGTTTCCGCTTGCGCCGTGGTGCTAGTTCAACAACGAATATGGAAAGTGTAGTGCACATCAAACTATGAGATTACATATAAAGGAGGATGCAACTGCAACTTGACTCGGTCAGGTACCGTCTTGGTGTTGATGCTCATGAGGTTCATCTGATCTTGGCAAGTCCTGTTGTGTCAGCAGTGCTTCGGAAGTAGTGTTAGGTGTGAAGGCAGCTTGGGAACTGGCCAGTTCTAGAGCAAACGAATGAGTAACTCACTGAGATGCTGGTACAGTTGAAGCGGATGATGCAGCTGGTGGAGCAAGTGATACTGTGTTTGTAGATTTAGCCGGTGGACTTGGACCTTCTACTGCACTATAAGTACCAGCAGAATCTCGAGGGCATATCCTTTTCTGTTTCACCCGACGAGTAACACCATTCCCTACTATATTCTTTTCCTTGCTCCTTTTTGACTTTGCCATGTCAAGCCGTACCCACAACACAAAAGAATAAAATCGCTCTTCAGAACTCATTGATGCATGATACAGACAAGCAATACTTTGATGTAAGAAAACCGTATGAGGATGGAATATGTAAGAAAAACAGGACGACGTGACATATTCACAGTTACGATGTGTAAACTAAGCAGAAGGATTTTCAAGAAAATAGAAGTAATGCAAGCTAGACACCATATGAAAGATGCAACCAATATCACTCTGCCAAGTTAAAAGTGTCTTGTCATAAGTGGCATTTCAAAAAATTAGAAGCAGTACAACGTAGAAATCAATGCAAGATGCAACCACTATCAAACTGCCATGTTAAAAGCGCCAATCTTGAGTGACTGATGTGGGATACACAGCAACAGTACTTTGATGTAAGAACATGGTATGATAGAAAGATGCAGTGTATTCGAGACACAGAAAGGCATGTCATATGCACATGTATAACGTATAAACTCAGCAGATGCAATTTATTCAAAATAGAAGAAATACAGGCTAGACAACATATGCAACATGAAACCAATTATCACACTATCAACTTAGAGCAAGCACCTGCGATGGTGGAGTACGGGAGACGAACTCATCATGTAGACTTGGGAGTTCAACTTCATTAGTAGTAGCAGTGGCAAATCTAGAGAGTCTCTGTTCGCATCGGTCCGGAGGACCACCAACATCCCCTAAATTACTCTTTTCGTTCCTATTTTCTGATATTGCCTTATGAAGTCAAAACCACAAGAAGATGAATAAAATTATCTCTGCATAACTGGTTGATGCATGATACAGAAGAACACTACTTTGATGTAAGGCAAGCGCATGATAGGAGGATGGAATATATACAGAAAAGACAGCATTGCATATTCACACGTACGATAGGAGGATGGAATATGTATGGAAAACAGTAAGCAGAAGGCATTTCAACAAAATTAGAACAAATGAAAGCTAGGCACCATATGAACATGCAACCAATATAACTCTATCAGGTAAAAAGTGTCTCGTCATAAGTGCCATTTCAAGAAATTAGAAGCAGTACAAGCTAGAAGACAATGCAAGATTGTCGGGGGAAATCGACACCTATGGGATCGCTGGAATCCCTTCTACGTTTGGCGGGCGCGGAGTTGTGCAAAGAGCGGGTCTGACAGGAAGCACACGGATCGTTTACCCAGGTTTGGGACGCGGAGACGCGTAATACCCTAGTCCTGCTTTGGTGGATGTATTGAGTGTTCTTGTGTTCTTGAGCTAGCTACGGGGTGTAATTTGCCCAAAAGATCCGAATCCTCCTCCTGGTCGCCTCGGGCCTCCTTTTATAGGAAAAAGAGGTTGCCACAGTGGCACACAGGAGGTGGAAAGGTCTACAGTGGATGAGTCTATCCTCTGGCACCGTCGGACAAACGCATTTAATGCGCTGCCAACGTGGCCCTCTCACTTTATCGGGGACGACAAGGAAGCATGTCCCAGCTGTCGCTGCCTCGTCTGGTTCTAACGCGCGTCCGAGCTGACGAGGCGTCACTGCGCCACGTTGGCTGGCTGCTGGGCTGGCGGTGTGGTGGAGCCTTCATGAAGATCTGCATGCCACCACGCAGGCGCTTGCTGGGTCGGTGTAGAGGCCGCCCGTCGCCACGCAGGTGCCTGCCCAGCTGGTTGAGCTAGCAGCTGCATGGGGATGGCGGTGGCATCTTGGCAGACGTGGGCCTGGCTGCGGCCCCGCTAGTGTCCTCGGCAAGGGCCTTGCCGGGGGCCCGACAAGGGTCTTGCCGTGGCGTCGTGGTTGTCCCCGCCAAGGATCTTGCCGGGGGTCTTGTGGATTTCCTTGGCCAGGATCCCGCCGAGGGTCGTCGTCTTTTGGCCCTCATTCGATCTCGTGTATTTATGATCTTGACAAAGATCTGCATGCCACCACGAAGGTGCCTCCCGAGCCTTGGTTCCAATGTAGTTGTTGACGGTGTTTGGAACTCTTGGGCTCAAGGGTGGCTCGCTCTGCTGGTGTTGGGCGAGTTGCCCCGGCAAGGCTCTTGCCGGGGCCGCGGAGGCCGCCCCGGCAAGGGCCTTGCCAAGGGAGTCCACGTCGCCCCTTTGCTCTTTTATGCTTCTGGTCTTGGCGTTGCCTCGTTTGTCTTGTGCTTCGGTTTCCCTCAGGCTTCCCTCCTCTGCCTTGTTAAGTGTGGCCGCGGGCGTGGCTCTGACTGCCCGTGCACAAGTAAAGGGGTCAAAAGGAGAGCCCCTACTTTTGTGCACCGACAGGAGCCCCCGGGCCTGGGCCACACATAAGCGGGACATGTTGTTGGGCCAGGCCTAGAACGGTGCGCGGGCAGATGGGGCGGATTTTACCGCAGTAACTTTTCGTCCGCTGCGCTTCCCCACGAACCGTGTTGAACGCGCGACGTGGAGGGTCGTGCGTGATGTTGGGGTCATTCGTGGGGCGGTCTTCGCACGCATGCGTCACATCGCAGTTAATGGGAAAAGAGAGGCGGCCCGCGCCTTCCCCGTAAAAAGGAAGAACCGCGGGCGCGCTGCTCATTTACCCCCTGCATCTTCCCCAATCTCGCAACCACCGTCTCTTTCTTCCTCCCTCTCGAGCTTTTGCCTTCGCTCGCCGCCGCCGCGTCTTTGTCGTTCTTCCCCCTTCGCCTCTCTCAGCCGCCATGGCACCCAAAACCAGCAAGGGCAAGGTGGTGGCCAAGGACGCCGGGGCGACGGAGCCACCGGAGAGCGAGCTAGCGGTGCGGCGGACGCAGTCCGCCTACTTCCCCATGGCGGTCGACGCGATCCATCTCCGGGGCTACTTCAAGCACCTGTGGGGGTTCAAGACGGGGGGGGGGGGAGACGACGGGGCACCCGGCCACGCGCGTCATCCCTGACGCTTTCGCCAAAGCCGGACCGAATCGGTACCCATTCTTCGTCGACTACTTTTCTTGCGGCCTCTGCCCCCTTCTCTGATTTCTTCAATGACATCATGCACACCTACGGCTTCCACCTTCTGGATTTTAGCCCAAATGCCGTGGCGTGCATGGCTCTTTTTGTGCACCTCTGCGAGGGCTTCGTCGGCGTGCATCCCAACACGGCGCTCTTCCACCACTACTTCTTCCCTCGGATCCAAAAGGGGGGCACCATTTCTAGTTGTGTCGCCTGGATCCCAAGGTCCAAGGGGACATACCCGGAGGGTGCCCAGAAGGAGAGGTGGGAGGAGTGGCGGGGCCGGTGGTGCTGGATTGAGGAGAAGGATCCACCAAACTTCTGCGAGGTTCGCCAGGCGCCGCCGGTTCGTAGAAGCGACTGGAGTGATGTTGATGCCGACGATGCGAAGCTTACGGTTGCCACCACCAGGATTCTTCACCTCATAGAGGCCGGGCTCACCCTCGAGATGATTGGGGTAGATTTCATCCGCCGCCGAATCGCCCCGCTGCACAATAAGGGGAGGCCGCCCTGGCTCTTCACAAATGCGGCCGACATCATGAGGCTTCGCCCGAGCTTGGACCACAACCTCACGGTGATGGGGCACGCCCACTTCTGTCAGCGGCTCTTCCAGCTCGACGTGAACCGCGACGGCAAGGTCGAGCGGTCCGGCAAGGCTGCGAAGGCTGCCGCGAAGGCCGGCAAGGTCGCCAAGGGGCCCTTGTTTGGGTTGCCGGTGGGGGTGGTCCCGTTGAGCAATAACTCGCGCCGAAATGACATCATCGCCATGATGCCGGAGTTCAATGCGCACGGCCTCGTCCCAAATTGGGCCGAGCCGCTGGAGGATCAAATGCAGGAGTTCTTTGACACCTTGGAGGAGAAGTATGTCCTCGCCAAGCCGCGGCTCATCCAGGACACCACCCAGGCGGATCTGGACTACATCGCCGCCAGGGCGGCGGAGGCGGAGCTCGCCAAGGAGGCCGGCAGCGCTGGCGGCATGGAGGGCAAGGCTGCGGCGGCCGCGGAGGAAAAGGAGTTCGCCTAGTGGGCAGAGTCTACTGGGGAGGCCAGTAGTGCCGGCACCGGGGCCCCTCTCATTGAAGATGTGGCCGATGAGTCGTCGGAGGAGGAGGCCGAGGCTGTCGACCCTCCGGCCACAGGGAGAGGGCGAGTCCTGCGGCGGGCAGCTCCGGCGAGCCGGTCCGGCCTGGCAGGGCCGTGCAACCGTAGCAGACCCAGGAGGGGTCCCCGCGCCAGACAAGGGCTGCGGCAGCAAGGAAGTTGGTGAGGGACGCGCTGGCGAAGAAGAAAGCAACTGCCTCTTCTTCGTCCACGCGTGGCCAGACTCCACCTTCTTCCCCTCCTCCGGCAGATGTCGACGCGAAGGTCATCTTCGACTTCGGGTCCCTCAGCCCAAGGAGGAAGAGGAAGGCAGCAGAAGAGGAGGTGGAGGACGAGTAAGTGTCTTGTTTCTTCCTGTCATCTCCGCCTCCTCAGATTGTGCCGCTTATCTTGATTCGTTTCCATCTTTGCAGGGATGTGGAACGCTGGCCTAGAGGGTGAAGAGGGCCAGGGCTTTGGCGGGCGGCCAGCCCCCGGCAGGCGCTTCCGGTACACCGCTGGTGGTGTTGAGCAGCCCGGACAGCAGCCCCCAGCACAACCCCCAGCGTAAGCTCACCACTCACCCCTCGTCAACGTGTGTTGGCGGCACGATCCCTTGGCGTTGACCTTCCCGTGGTTGTAGGAGGAGGATGGCAGCAGGAGGAGCCACTGGGGGCTACTCCCAACACGCCGCCCCAATCGACCACGCCGCCCCGAGGGGCGTCCCCGGCAAGGGCGCCGAGCACTAAGCCCATGCACACGGAGGAGGAGGAGGCGAACTCAGGCACTGGTGGCTTCGCCTCGACGCCAAATGTTGGTGCCGAGGGGGCCTCATTTTCCCAGCCCGGCACGGGTAAGTCACTTGCCTTCCGTCCCTGTTCTTTTTCTCTTCTTTCGGAATCTTGGTCTTGGCCTCGCCTCATTCCTTTCTCGGTATCCAGATCCTCCCTCGGCGGACCCGGAGGACATAGACACCGTCATCGAGGATGTCGCCAAGGATGCCGCGGCGGAGGCCGAGAAGATCGCCACCGAGGAGGCCGCCAAGGGCGCTGCTGAGGACGCCGCCAAGGGGCCTGCCGGGGAGCCTGGCAAGGCTCCCGGCGAGGAGGCCGGCAAGGGGCCCGCCGGAGAGGCCGGCAAGGCCGCTGCTGAGGAGGAGGTGGTTGACGACCAACCTTCCTCCTCCGCTGCCTCTGGCTCAGGCAGGTACCTGAGGGTGAGTGACGACATGTTCGTCCATCTCCCAGGGACGGCGAGCACCGGGGCGCCCGTCGAGGGGGAGGTGTTCGACGACAAAGTGCTCGCCGCCACGGGGCTTGAGGTCGTTGACGAGCCGAGCGCCGGTGGCGGCGGTTCCCAGGAAGAGAAGCTCCTCCAGGCCATGGGCGCCAACTTCCAGAAGCTCCGGGTGCTTCGCCGCGCTCGCCTGGACAAGGCCAAGTCCAGGATGGCGGTGGTAGACAAGGCAGAGGCGGACCTCGAGGGGCGCGTCACCGAGGCGCAGGCTTGGTTCCGCCAGGCCCACAAGGACTTGAAGGCCGCCCAAGACGTGCTGGCTGAGCACAGCCTGGAGCTCGTCATGAAGCAGGCCGATATCGAGAAGGCCCAGGAACTGGAGGAGCAGCAGGCTGCCCAGGCCGAGGCTGCTCGGCACCAGCAGCAGGCCGCGCTGAACTCCCAGGAGGAGGACCTTGCCGCGCGCGAGGAGAAGCTCGCCGCAACACTCCGCAACAAGGACGCGGAGGTGGAGAAACTCGTCGTGCAGCGGACCCAGGAGCTAGAGCGGAGGCACAAGGAGGCACTCAATGCCCAAGCTCTGGTTCACGCCGGCAAGGTGAAGGAGCTGGAGGTGGAGCGGGACGGGCTGAAGGATCAGACCCTGAAGCTGGCCAAGGAGAAGGACACGCTCAACGCTGCCCTGGTGGAGGCGCAGGGCGCAGTCCTCGGCAAGGCTGAGCAGCTCTCCAAGGCCAATGACTCCATCAAAGACCTGAAGCGGAAGCTGGAGGGTCTTGAGTAGACGCTCTCGGAGGCCAAGGCCCGGGAGGAGACCCTGGCCAAGGATCTGGAGGCCGAGAAGTAGTAGCAGAAGAACGAAGCCGCCAACCACAAGGATTTTGTGGAGGGCGAGACCCGCTGGATCGGCCGCCTCGAAGACATCGCCGGCAGGATCACCACGCAGCTGGCTACCATGGGGATGCCAAATGTGAGGTACACCCCGAAGCGCAACGTGAGCCCCAACGCCAAGTTGACTCTATTCTTCGAGGGTGTCTTCGGGGCCCTGGAGCAGCTCCACTCCAATCGGGCGGCCTCTCTGGCCGATGAGGCCCGGAGGCTTTGCCGAGGTGCCATGACCAAGGTCCTTACCAAGGTGGCGCACTGGAATCCCAACCTCGACTTCGACGCCGCGCTGGAGAGCTTGCCGGAGGATCCGGACCTCACGGTGCTCAAGGAGCGTATCAAGCCCATCATCAGCCGCATCGACAGAATCCAGAGGGTGGAAGGCCTGCGCCGGGACTAGGCACCCCATTTCTCATCACCGCTGTGGGTTCACGACCAAGACAATTTTTATCTTTAGTTAGAACCGCGACAACAATTGATGTAATATAACTCTGCAGTATTTTTGGAAACGATGCATGTTATTTCCCTGTTTGATCCCCCTTTATATGTCCACCCTACGTGGATCGGGTAGGCTTGCTGGCGTGTAACCCAGGCCACAGCGCCTTGAGGACGGATCCCCAATAGCCTGCCGGGTATGCTTGCTGCCAGGCGAACCACTTTACCGCCCTCAACGCGGCCGCTCGAATTGTCGAGCTTGACTCGAGTCAGAATCGAGAGCGTTGCCAATTGCGGAAGGCTACCCTACCGCTCTCGACGCGGCCGCTTGAGCTGTGGAGCGGACTCGAAACAGGGCAAGGGCGTTGCCAATAGAAGAAGGACCCCTTTGCGTGCAGGTTTTCTATACATATGGCAGGACCTTCGAGGACAATAACCTTATATATAAGAAGAGATTGTTTAAAGTTTTGCACGACTTAGCTTTTCTGTCGTTGCACGGTCGTCGACCGCATCTGCAGATGGTGCCGTCAAGCTTGGTCGTCTTCATCCTTGGAACGACGGCCACGGTGAAGCCGCTGCTTCGATCAGACCAGATTTCCACAATTGTGCCCCTACCTGGCGCGCCAAAGATGTCGGGGGAAATCGACACCTATGGGATCGCTGGAATCCCTTCTACGGTTGGTGGGCGTGGAGTTGTGCTAAGAGCGGGTCTGACAGGAAGCACACGGATCGTTTACCCAGGTTTGGGCCGCGGAGACGCGTAATACCCTAGTCTTGCTTTGGTGGATGTATTGAGTGTTCTTGTGTTCTTGAGCTAGCTACGGGGTGTAATTTGCCCAAATGATCCGAATCCTCCTCCTGGTCGCCTCAGGCCTCCTTTTATAGGGAAAAGGGGTTGCCACAGTGGCACATAGGAGGTGAAAAGGTCTATAGTGGATGAGTCTATCCTATGGCACCATCGGACAAACGCATTTAATGCGCTGCCGACGTGCCCCTCTCGCTTTATCGGGGACGGCAAGGAAGCACGTCCCAGCTGTCACCGCCTCGTCTAGTTCTGACTCGCGTCCGAGCTGACGAGGCATTGCTGCGCCACGTTGGCTGGTTGCTGGGCTGGCGCGGTGGTGGAGCCTTCATGAAGATCTGCATGCCACCACGCAGGTGCTTGCTGGGTCGGTGTAGAGGCCGCCCGTCGCCACGCAGGTGCCTGCCCAGCTGGTTGAGCTAGCAGCTGCATGGGGACGGCGGTGGCATCTTGGCAGACGTGGGCCTGGCTGTGGCCCCGCTGGTGTCCTCGGCAAGGGCCTTGCTGGGGCCCCGACAAGGGTCTTGCCGTGGCGTCGTGGTTGTCCCCGGCAAGGATCTTGCCGGGGGTCTTGTCGATTTCCTTGGCCAGGATCCCGCCGAGGGTCATCGGCTTCTGGCCCTCATTTGATCTTGTGTATTTATGATCTTGACAAAGATCTGCATGCCACCACAGAGGTGCCTCCCGAGCCTTGGTTCCAATGTAGTTGTTGACGGCGTTTGGAACTCTTGGGCTCAAGGGTGGCTCGCTCTGCTGGTGTTGGGCGAGTTGCCCCGGCAAGGCTCTTGCCGGGGCCGTGGAGGCCGCCCCAGCAAGGGCCTTGCCGGGGGAGTCCACCTTGCCCCTTTGCTCTTTTATGCTTCTGGTCTTGGCGTTGCCTCGTTTGTCTTGTGCTTCGGTTTCCCTCCGGCTTGCCTCCTCTGCCTTGTTAAGTGTGGCCGCGGGCGCGGCTCTGACTGCCCGTGCACAAGTAAAGGGGTCAAAAGGAGAGCCCTACTTTTGTACACCGACAAAGATGCAACCCACATCACACTCCCAAGTTAAATGTGTTTTATGGGTAAGTGATCGTTGCAGGTATAAGTTGTAAGCTACGGAGATGCAATTCAACAAAATCAGAAGCAATACAAACTAGACATCATACGGAACACGCAACCACATATAATAGTTCCAAGTTAGAGCAAGCACCTGTGATGGTGGAGTAGGGGAGATGTGCTCATCATCTACATGTATGTTCTAGAAACAGGAACATGTGTTATATTCACAAGCATTATGTGTAAAGTAAGCATATGCAATTCAACAAAGTTAGAAGCAATACAAGCTAGACATCATACGCAACATGCAACCACATATAATAGTGCCAAGTTAGAGAAGCACCTGTGATGGTGGAGTAGGGGAGATGTGCTCATCATCTACACAGCTACGTTGACTGTCCAGCCTTATGTTGTCTTGCGAATCTTGTTGGGAGGATGGCGGAGTAGAATCTGTAGAGACCCTCTGTTTGAGTTGCTCCGAAGGACCACCATCATCCACTGCCGGACTAATTTCCTTCAGTTGTATTGATTTTGCATTGTGAAGTCAAACCGATAAGAAAAAGGAATAAAATTCGCTCTTCAGAACTCATTCATGCATGATACTGAAGAACACTACTTGGGTGAAAGGCAAACACATGATACGAGGGTGGAATATGTATGAAAAACAGGACGGCGTGACATATTCGCACCTATGATGTGGTAACTAAGCAGAAGGTATTTGAACAAATTAGGAGCACTGCAAGCCAGACACCATATGAAAGATGCAACCAATAGCACTCTGCCAAGTTCAAACTATCTGGCGTTTCAACAAATTAGAAGCAGTACATGCTAGAAATCATATGCAAGACACAACCAATATCACAGTGGCGACTTAAAGGTGCCTTATCATAAGTGACTGATGCGGGATATGCAAGAACAGTAGTCTGATGTAAGAACATGGTGTGATCAGACATAGTATGTTTTAGAAACAGGAGCATGTGTCATATTCACAGGCATTATGTGTAAAGTAAGCCGATGCAATTCAACCAAGTTAGAAGCAATACAAGCTAGACATCATATGCAACATGCAACCACATATAATAGTGCCAAGTTAGAGCAAGCACCTGGGATGGTGGAGTAGGGGATATGTGCTCGTCATCTACACAGCTACGTTGACTGTCTAGCCTTGCGTTGTCTTGCGAATCTTGTTGGGAGGATGGCGGAGTAGAATACGTAGAGACCCTCTGTTTTAGTTGGTCGGAAGGACCACCATCATCCAATGCCTTACCAATTTCTTTCCGCTTTATTGATTTTGCACTGTGAGGTAAAACCGACAAGAAAAAGGAATAAAATTCGCTCTTCATAACTCATTCATGCATGATACTGACGAACACTACTCTGATGAAAGGCAAAGTCATGACACGAGGATGGAATATGTACAAAAAACTGGACGACTTGACATATTCACACCTATGATGTGGTAACTAAGCAGAAGGCACTTCAACAAATTAGAAGCACTGCAAGCTAGACACCATATGGAAGGTGCAATCAATATCACTCTGTCATAGGTGAAGTTCATCAAACTAGAAGCACTACATGCTAGAAATCATATTCAAGACGCAACCAATATCACACTGCCAACTTAAAGGTGTCTCATTATAAGTGACTGATGCATGATACACAAGAAGAGTAGTTTGATGTAAGAACATGGTGTGATAGACATATATAGTATGTACCAAAAACAGGAAAGCGTGTCATATTCACACGTATCATGTGTAACCTAAGCAGATGCAGTTTACACTAATTAGGAGCAATACAAGCTAGACACCATATGCAACATGCAACCAGATATCACACTGCCAAGTTAGAGCAAGCACCTTGGATGGTTGAGTATGGGAGCGGAGACTTGGAACTTGTAATGCACTAGCAGTACAAGGAGAATCCATGCAAATGCTCCGTTTACGTTGCTGCAGAGGACCACCATCATCACCTTCCTTACTCTTTTCCTTCCTCTTTCTCGATTTTGCCTTGTCAAGTCAAACCCACAAGAAAAAGGAATAAAATTTGCTCTTCAGAACTCATTGATGCATGACACTGACGAACACTACTTTCATGTAAGGTAGCCGCATGATAGGAGGATGGAATATGTATGAAAAACAGGACGACATGACATATCGACATGTATGATGTATAAAGTGTAAACTAAGCACAAGGTGTTTGAACTAGTTAGAAGCAATGCAAGCTAGAAACCATATGAAAGATGAAACCAATATCACTCTGCCAAATTAAAGGGTGGCCTAACAAATGTATTTAACAAAATTAGAAGGAATACATGGCAACAGGCTAGAAATAATATGCAATAAGCAACAAATAAAGGTGTCTCATCGTAAGTGATTGATGCAGGATACAGAAGAGAGGTAGTTTCATGTAAGAACATGGTTAACAATAGATGTAGTGTGTACCAAAAATAGGAAGGCATGTCATATTCACAGGTATAATGTGTAAACTAAGAAGATGCAATTTACCCTAATTAGAAGCATTACAAGCTAGACACCGTATGCAACATGCAACCACATATCACACTGCGAAGTTAGAGCAAGTACCTGTGATGGTGGTGTAGGGGAAGTGCGCTCTTCAAGTACAGAGCTACATTCAATATCTTCATTTAGGCTTGCTATTTCTTGAGAATCATGTGGAGAGGATGAAACTACACTCTTTATAAGAGTAGCGCGTCTCATACTAACCCACGGGCGTGACTGTCTCATCATAAGCAATAGATGCATGATACACAAGAACAATAGTTTGATGTAAAAACATAGTGTGATAGGCAGATGTAGTTTGTACCAAAAACAGGAAGGCGTGTCATATTCACATATATAATGTGTAAGCTAAGGAGATGCAATTTAAAAAATTAGGAGCAATACAAGCTAGGCACCATATGCAACATGCAACCAGATATCACACTACCATGTTAGAGCAAGCACCTGGGGTTGTGGAGTAGGGGAGATGAGATTTGGAACTTGCACTGCAGTAGGAGTAGCAGGAGAATCCGCAGAGATCATCTGTTTTGGTTGCTCCAGAGGACCACCATCATTTCGTGCCTTCGTCCTTTTAGATTTTGCCTTGTCAAGTAAACACACAAGAAAAGGAATGAAATTCGCACTTCCAAATTCGTTGATGCATGATACTGACGAACACAACTTTTATGTATGGTAACCACATTGTAGGAGCATGGAATATGTATGAAAAACGCTAAGCAGAAGGCATTTCAACAAATTGGAAGCAATGCAATCTAGACACCATACGAAAGATCTAACCAAAATCACTCTACCAAGTTAGATGTGTCTCATTATGAGTGGCACTTCAACAAATTAGAGGCAATACATGTTTGAAATGATATGCAAGATGCAACCAATATTACACTGTCAACTTGAAGGTGTCTCGTCAGAAGTGATTGATGAGGGATTCACAAAAAAAGTAGTTTGATGTAAGAACATGGTTCATAGAAAGACGTAGTATGTACCAAAAACAGGAAGGCATGTCATATTCACAGGTATAATGTGTTAACTAAGCAGATGCAATTTACCCTAATTAGAAGCATTACAAGGTAGACACCATATGCAACATGCAACCACATATCACACTGCCAAGTAAGAGCAAGCACCTGCGATGGTGGTGTAGGGGAATTGCGGTCATCAACTAGAGAGCTACGTTGACTATCTTCATTTAGCCCTGCTGTTTCTTGAGAATCATGTGGGGAGGATTGCTACCTCTTGAGCACTCCTTTGGTTTTCCCTTGAAGAGGAAAGGGTGATGCAGCAAAGTAGCGTAAGTATTTCTCTCAGTTTTTGAGAACCAAGGTATCAATCCAGTAGGAGCCACGCACGAGTCCCTTGCACCTACACAAACAAATAAATCCTCGCAACCAACGCGATAAGGGGTTGTCAATCCCTACACGGTCACTTACGAGAGTGAGATCTGATAGATATGATAGGATAATATTTTTGGTATTTTTATGATAAAGATGCAAAGTAAAATAAAAGGCAATAAAAATAACTAAGTGTTGGAAGATTAATATGATGGAAAATAGACCCGGGGGCCATAGGTTTCACTAGTGGCTTCTCTCAAGAGCATAAGTATTTATGGTCGGTGAACAAATTACTGTTGAGCAATTGACAGAATTGAGCATAGTTATGAGAATATCTAGGTACGATCATGTATATAGGCATCACGTCCGAGACAAGTAGACCGACTCCTGCCTGCATCTACTACTATTCTCCACACATCGACCGCTATAAAGCATGCATCTAGAGTATTAAGTTCATAAGAACAGAGTAACGCTTTAAGCAAGATGACATGATGTAGAGGGATAAATTCATGCAATATGATATAAACCCCATCTTGTTATCCTCGATGGCAACAATACAATACGTGCCTTGCTGCCCCTACTGTCACTGGGAAAGGACACCGCAAGATTGAACCCAAAGCTAAGCACTTCTCCCATTGCAAGAAAGATCAATCTAGTAGGCCAAACCAAACTGATAATTCGAAGAGACTTGCAAAGATAACCAATCATACATAAAAGAATTCAGAGAAGATTCAAATATTGTTCATAGATAAACTTGATCATAAACCCACAATTCATCGGTCTCAACAAACATACCGCAAAAGAAGATTACATCGAATAGATCTCCACGAGAGAGGGGGAGAACATTGTATTGAGATCCAAAAAGAGAGAAGAAGCCATTTAGCTAATAACTATGGACCCGAAGGTCTGTGGTAAACTACTCACACATCATCGGAGAGGCTATGGTGTTGATGTAGAAGCCCTCCGTGATCGATGCCCCCTCCGGCGGAGCTCCAGAACAGGCCCCAAGATGGGATCTCATGGGTACAGAAGGTTGCGGCGGTGGAATGAGGTTTTTGGCTCCGTATCTGGTAGTTTGGGGGTACGTAGGTATATATAGGAGGAAGAAGTACGTCGGTGGAGCAACGTGGGGCCCACAAGGGTGGAGGGCGCGCCCAGGGGGTAGGCGCGCTCCCCTACCTCGTACCCTCCTGGTTGATGTCTTGCCGTAGGGTCCAAGTCCTCTGGATCACGTTCATTTCGAAAATCACGTTCCCGAAGGTTTCATTCCGTTTGGACTCCATTTGATATTCTTTTTCTGCGAAACTCTGAAATAGGCAAAAAACAACAATTCTTGGCTGGGCCTCCGGTTAATAGGTTACTCCCAAAAATAATATAAAAGTGTATAATAAAGCCCAATAATGTCCAAAACAGAATATAATATAGCATGGAACAATAAAAAATTATAGATACGTTGGAGACGTATCAAGCATCCCCAAGCTTAATTCCTGCTCGTCCTCGAGTAGGTAAATGATAAAAACAGAATTTTTGATGTGGAATGCTACTTGGCATAATTTCAATGTAATTATTCTTAATTGTGGTATGAATATTCAGATCCTAAAGATTCAAGATAAAAGTTCAATATTGACATTAAAAATAATAATACTTCAAGCATACTAACTAAGCAATTATGTCCTCTCAAAATAACATGGCCAAAGAAAGTTCATCCCTACAAAATCATATAGTTTAGTCATGCTCCATTTTCGTCACACAAGAATGCTCTCATCTTGCACAACCCCGATGACAAGCCAAGCAATTGTTTCATACTTTAGTAATCTCAAACTTTTTCAACCTTCACGCAATACATGAGCGTGAGCCATGGATATAGCACTATGGGTGGAATAGAATATAATAATGGGGGTTATGTGGAGAAGATAAAAAAGGGAGAAAGTCTCACATCAACGAGGCTAATCAATGAGCTATGGAGATGCCCATCAATTGATGTTAATGCAAGGAGTAGGGATTGCCATGCAACGGATGCACTAGAGCTATAAATATATGAAAGCTCAACAAAAGAAACTAAGTGGGTGTGCATCCAACTTGCTTGCTCACGAAGACCTAAGGCATTTGAGGAAGCCCATTGTTGGAATATACAAGCCAAGTTTTATAATGAAAAGTTCCCACTAGTATATGAAAGTGACAAAACAAGAGACTCTCTATCATGAAGATTATGGTGCTACTTTGAAGCACAAGTGTGGTAAAACGGATAGTAACATTGTCCCTTCTCTCTTTTTCTCTCATTTTTTTTGGGCCTTCTCTTTTTTTATGGCCTTTCTCCTTTTTTTTTCTTTTTTTCTTTATTTTTACCTCACTTGGGACAATGCTCTAGAAAATGATGATCATCACACTTCTATTTATTTACAACTAAATGATTAAAACTCGATACTAGAACAAAGTATGACTCTATATGAATGCCTCCGGTGGTGTACCGGGATATGCAATGAACCAAGAGTGACATGTATGAAAGAATTATGAATGGTGGCTTTGCCACAAATACTATGTCAACTAAATGATCATGCTAAGCAATATGACAATGATGAACGTGTCATGATAAACGGAATGGTGGAAAGTTGCATGGCAATATATCTCGGAATGGCTATGGAAATGCCATAATAGGTAGGTATGGTGGCTGTTTTGAGGAAGATATAAGGAGGTTTATGTGTGAAAGAGCGTATCATATCACGGGGTTTGGATGCACCGGCGAAGTTTGCACCAACTCTCAATGTGAGAAAGGGCAATGCACGGTACCGAAGAGGCTAGCAATGATGGAAAGGTGAGAGTGCGTATAATCCATGGACTCAACATTAGTCATAAAGAACTCACATACTTATTGCAAAAATCTACAAGTCATCAAAAACCAAGCACTACGCGCATGCTCCTAGGGGGATAGATTGGTAGGAAAAGACCATCGCTCGTCCCCGACCGCCACTCATAAGGAGGACAATCAAAGAACACCTCATGTTTCAAATTTGTTACATAATGTTACCATACGTGCATGCTACGGGACTTGCAAACTTCAACACAAGTATTTTTCAAATTCACAACTACTAAACTAGCACAACTTTGATATCACTACCTCCATGTCTCAAAACAATCATCACGCATCAAACTTCTCTTAGTATTCAACACACTCATAAGAAAGTTTTTACTAGTTTTGAATACCTAGCATATTAGGATTATTTAAGAAAATTACCATGCTATGTAAGACCCTCAAAATAATCTAAGTGAAGCATGAGAGAATAATAGTTTCTATAAAACAAAACCACCACCGTGCTCTAAAAGATATAAGTAAAGTACTAGAGCAAAAACTACATAACTCAAAAGATATAAGTGAAGCACATAGAGTATTCTAATAATTTCTGAATCACGTGTGTCTCTCTCAAAAGGTGTACAACAAGGATGATTGTGGTAAACTAAAAAGCAAAGACTCAAATGATACAAGACGCTCCAAGCAAAACACATATCATGTGGTGAATAAAAATATAGCTCCAAGTAAAATTACCGATGGAAGTAAACGAAAGAGGGGATGCCTTCCGGGGCATCCCCAAGCTTTGGCTTTTAGGTGTCCTTACATTATCTTGGGGTGCCATGGGCATCCCCAAGCTTAGGCTCTTGCCACTCCTTGTTCCATAATCCATCAAATCTTTCACCCAAAACTTGAAAACTTCACAACACAAAACTTAACAGAAAATCTCGTGAGCTCTGTTAGCGAAAGAAAACAAAACACCACTTCAAGGTACTGTAATGAACTCATTCTTTATTTATATTGGTGTTAAACCTACTGTATTCCAACTTCTCTATGGTTTATAAACTATTTTACTACCCATAGATTCATCAAAATAAGCAAACAAAACACGAAAAACAGAATCTGTCAAAAACAGAACAGTCTGTAGTAATCTGTAACTAACGAAAAATTCTGGAACTCCAAAACTTCAGCCAAAATAGGAAGACCTAGACAATTTGTTTATTGATCAGCAAAAATTGGAATCAATATTTTATCACGTTCTGGTGATTTTTAACAATTATTTTCGTGAACAGAAAGTTTCTGGAATTTTCAGCAAGATCAATTAACTATCATCCAAGAAGATCCTATAGGTTTAACTTGGCACAAACACTAATTAAAACATAAAAAGACATCTAACCAGAGGCTAGATCAAAGATTTATTCCTAAACAGAAGCAAAAAGCAAAAACTAAAAATAAAATTGGGTTGCCTCCCAACAAGCCCTATCGTTTAACGCCCCTAGCTATGCATAATAGCAAGGATAGATCTAGGTATTGCCATCTTTTGTTTTCAATTTTTTTGCGGAATCAGGCTCGAATCCGGGAGGTTCTTTATGTTTCCCTTCATATTCGGAAATTTTTAGATCTAAAGAATCCAACCGCTTATTGCAAAGGGTAATCAACATATTCATGCGGTGAATATTTCCGCTAACGCTCTTAAGAGGTTCAAGAGACTTTTGTAAAATCTTAGTTACTTCGCAAATTTTTTCAAAAACTTGTGTCTCTTCCTGGGTATGTTGTGGCCCCTTTTGTTGAGGTAGTGTTCCCACTACCCCCTCTATGATTTCATGCGCAACACTGTGATCAATTTCAATAAAATTTCCTTTGGCAACACAATCCAAGAGTTGTCTATGGGACATATTTAGTCCAACGTAAAACCTGCGAAGCAAAATTCTAAAACTCACCTCTAAGGTGCAATTACGATAAGATTCCATCATCCTATACCAAGCATCTTTTAAATTTTCTCCTTGTCTTTGTTTAAAGTGAAGAACTTCAAACTTTGGGGACAAAAGAACAGATAGGGGACTAGCCATAACGACCAAGCAAGCGAAAAAGAGGCGAACGGAAAAGAGAGGGCGAATAAAACGGCAAGGGTGAAGTGGGGGAGAGGAAAACGAGAGGCAAATGGCGAATAATGTAATGCGGGAGATAAGGGTTTGTGATGGGTACTTGGTATGTTGACTTTTGCGTAGGCTCCCCGGCAACGGCACCAGAAATCCTTCTTGCTACCTCTTGAGAACTGCGTTGGTTTTCCCTTGAAGAGGAAAGGGTGATGCAGCAAAGTACGATAAGTATTTCCCTCAGTTTTTGAGAACCAAGGTATCAATCCAGTAGGAGGCCACACACAAGTCCCTTGCACCTACACAAACAAATAAATCCTCGCAACCAACGCGATAAGGGGTTGTCAATCCCTACACGGTCACTTACGAGAGTGAGATCTGATAGGATAATATTTTTGGTATTTTTATGATAAAGATGCAAAGTAAAATAAAAGGCAATAAAAATAACTAAGTGCTGGAAGATTAATATGATGGAAAATAGACCCGGGGGCCATAGGTTTCACTAGTGGCTTCTCTCAAGAGCATAAGTATTTACGGTGGGTGAACAAATTACTGTTGAGCAATTGACAGAACTGAGCATAGTTATGAGAATATCTAGGTATGGTCATGTATATAGGCATCACGTCCGAGACAAGTAGACTGACTCCTGCCTACATCTACTACTATTACTCCACACATCGACCGCTATCCAGCATGCATCTAGAGTATTAAGTTCATAAGAACAGAGTAACGCTTTAAGCAAGATGACATGATGTAGAGGGATAAATTCATGCAATATGATATAAACCCCATCTTGTTATCCTCGATGGCAACAATACAATACGTGCCATGCTGCCCCTACTGTCACTGGGAAAGGACACCGCAAGATTGAACCCAAAGCTAAGCACTTCTCCCATTGCAAGAAAGATCAATCTAGTAGGCCAAACCAAACTGATAATTCGAAGAGACTTGCAAAGAAAAGTAATCATACATAAAAGAATTCAGAGAAGATTCAAATATTGTTCATAGATAAACTTGATCATAAACCCACAATTCATCGGTCTCAACAAACACACCGCAAAAGAAGATTACATCGAATAGATCTCCACGAGAGAGGGGGAGAACATTGTATTGAGATCCAAAAAGAGAGAAGAAGCCATCTAGCTAATAACTATTGTCGGAGTAAATGCTCACGGGTAGCCTAACCGACTGCCCCTGGTTCTTCTAAAAAAATTATCAGGCCTTTGGGCGTCCAAGCACTCCAAGCATCGGGCTGCCTTCCCTGGCCGGCTACCTCTGAAGCCGACTCCCGGAAGGCGACCCAGCCTCAGCAACCTCTCCCCAGGACAACTACGGGGTGGCCGGCTCCAGGAAGCCGGCCAAGAAGAACGCCGACTCCAAGAAGCCGGCCGTGACCACAACCACCAAAGCTACACCCACATAACGGTGACAAGACGGGGTGTGGCCACAGTGCGGCCCACTACCCCCGAGGCCCGAGGCAGGCATGGCCACAGGAGGCCGTACGGGATGGCCGTCTCCCGTACGGCTCGGCACTGTAGCCACGCCAGCCTCAGCGTCATCCACGACCGACTCCTGTACGGCCCGCGGGCGGCGGGCCCCTTCTGCCAGAGAGAGGCGCAAAGGCGGCCCGGCCTCCCCCAGTCGGACAGGGGTGTAGCCGGCCCCCAGAAGCCGGCTACTCCCTTCCTCGAAGCAGGAGCCCCATTAAGGAGACAAGACGAGGTAAGGCTACAGCGAGAGCCTTCGAGGCGGCACACTGTAGCCACGCTTACCTCGACAAAGCCCTCGTCATCAGAGGCGAGGCTACAGTAAGCAGCCGCCGACAAGACCCTAGGCGGTGGGGCCGGCCTGTCGACCAAGAAGCCGGCAGCCGGCGGGACCCACCAGTCGGCGGGACCCAACAGCCGGCGGAGAAGCCGGCGAGCGTAGACACTGACGGCTGGGACCAGTGCCCAGCCGGATTACCATTGTACCCCCGGGGGGTAGGCCTATATAACCCCCCCGGAGCACCCATGCAAAAGGGAGCTTCTCAGCACAGCACACACACCATAGAGATAGAGAGAAGCAAGAGCTAGCCTTGTTCTTCTTCTCCCTTGAACCCAACAGCTCTAGGAGCGATTGTAGCTGCCTTTCCTTGATCTAGTGATCATGCGGAGACCCCGCAGAGCAGGACTAGGGGTGTTATCTCCTCGGAGAGCCCCGAACCTGGGTAAGATCCGCCGGCGTGCATGTCTTCGCCTCATCCCGTTTCCAGGCACCGACGATTTCTTGTTGGCACCCACAATGATAAGCCATCCGTTGGCATATGTCGCACCAACCACCCGACATTTGGCGCCCACCGTGGGGCCAGGTGCACCGTCGTCCGGAGACCTGTTCTGGACGGGAACCCTCTTCCTCACCCGCAAGCGCAGCCAGCCTGCTGCGCCCGATGGCGGTTGCGTCGACGCGCTGCAAGGCGTCGACGACGCCTGCGCAGCGAGTTGCCTCGCCGATCTGCTCGGCGAGACTCGCATCTCCGACGAGCCTGCGTCCGACGCAGGCACAGACTACCCCGAGAGCCGCCTTGTCAGCCTCCTCGACCAGCTTCACGTCTCCAGCGAGCCTGCTGCAGATATGGAGTCGGTCGGCTCCACAGACCCGATGCTTGTCGACTCCGACACGGCATCGCTCGACGCTTACCCCTCCGACGTAGTGGTCTTCGACGATCCCCTCCCTCGAGCTGACAGCGGCAGCAGCGCTGTCACCGAAGTGCTGGTCATTAGCCACGTCGCCAACTCGGGCGAGAACGCCCACGACGCCCTGCAAGCGGCGATGCATGACCTCTCCGTCCCCATCCCGGCCGATGCCGACGCCGAGACCCTGGAGGCACGCCGCCTCGCCCTCATCGCGGAAGGCCAGAAGATAGCCTCCATGAGACGCCTCACCGAGGCCCACCAGCGCGAAGTCGACCGCGCCGCCTTCGGTACGCCGCCGCCTAGCGGCCCGAGCCGAGCCAGCTTCGTCCAGAAGCGCGGCGCGGCCGTCGCCAGCATGCTGGGGGCAGATCGCCCCGTCTACGCCACCCCGCTCGAGAATCTGCGAGCCGCTTAGGCGGCTACAGAAGAGCTCAATGGGCTGGGAGCCGATGAGCTCCCCTACATGACAAGACGGATCCAGCAGCTGATCGACGCAGCTGCAGAACGAGACGAAGTCGGCGCTCATGCTGATAGTCATCCCCCGCGCCGAGAGCACGCCGCAACGTCCCGCTCGCCGACTGCGAGCGGCGCGCGCCAGAAGAAAGACAAGGAGCCGGCTGCCAGCCGCAGCCGGACTCGCATCACCATCGAGCGCGACGCGGAGGGCCGCCCTCGAGCCGTGGAGCACCAAGGAAATCTGCCTCCTCCCCTGCCTCGAAGAGAAAGACGTCTCACTCCGCCGCCTATCACGCACCCGACTCTTGGCGACCGACTCGGCCGCCGAGAAGGAGTTGGCGAGAGCGACGCCCGCCACCGGATCGACCGCCTTGCTCGATCCTTGGCGTTAGAAGAAGAAGACGATGTCGGCCCGCCATGCTTTGGCCCCCGCATCCGCGACGAGCCCTTCCCCAAAGGGTTCTCGCTCCCCAGAGACACGCCCAAGTACAACGACTCGGTGAAGCCGGAAGATTGGCTCATCGACTACTCCACGGCCGTCAGCATAGCCAATGGCAATCGGCGCGTCGCCATGAAGTACGTCCCCCTAATGCTGCAAGGCACGGCGCGCACATGGCTCAACAGCCTCAAGCCCTACAGCATCAACAGTTGGCTGGACTTCACAGAAGTCTTCGTCCGCAACTTCACCAGCACCTACAAGCGGCCTCCCAAGCCTCGCCAGCTCTCTCTCTGCGTCCAAGGGCCCAACGAGTCAACCCGCGACTACCTCACGCGGTGGGCCGAGCTCCGCAACTCCTGCGAGGGGGTGCATGAGGTCCAGGCCATCGAGTACTTCACCGCCGGGTGCCGAGAGGGCACCCTCCTCAAGCACCGACTCCTCTGCGACGAGCCGGCTACCCTCGACGAACTACTGATCACCGCAGACAAATACGCCACGGCCGACTCCTCAATGAAGACCGAGCTGCGAGTAGACGCCTCTGGGAAGGTGATCGCTCCGGCTCCCAAGACGCCGGCTGGCGACCCGAATCGGCGCCCTTACCAGAACGATCACAAGCGCAAGGCCCCCATGCCGACTTCCTCCAGTCGGCAGGTGGCCACAGTTGAACACGAGCAGCCCGAAGAACGGCCCGCTCCCAAGAAGAAGGGTGGCAGGCCGGCTTGGCAGCCGTCTTTCTCCTACGAGCAAGCTCTCGACGCCCCTTGCAAGTTCCACAGCGGCGCAAAGCCGTCCAACCACACAACCCAGAAATGCCATTGGCTCACCCGCATCACCAAGGGCGAGGGGATGTTGCCGCCTCCGCCTCCCGGCCCGCCGCCTCCAGCCCCCCAGCAGCCGGCGGCTCGGCCGGCAGTCGGTGCTATCCAAGACGAATTCCCTAGAGCACGCTGCCTATGTCGTCTTCACCAGTCAAGCCGACGACAAGCGCAGTCAGCGCAGACAGCATCAAGAAGTTAATGCAGTCACCTCTAGCGCCCCCGAGTTCATGCACTGGTCAGAAAAGCCAATCAGCTGGAGCCAGGCCGACCACCCTGAGGTGATGCCCTCTCCTGGCTCCTATGCAATGGTCTTGGATGTCACCCTCGCAACGGAGAGGCGAGCTGCCAGATTTTCCCGCGTCCTGATAGACGGCGGAAGTAGTATCAACATACTGTACCGCGATACCATGGAGAAGCTGAACATCAAAGCAAAGCAGCACATGCCGAGCCGCACCGTCTTCCATGGTATCATCCCCGGCCTGTCTTGCTCCCCAATCGGCAAGATCAAAATGGATGTTCTCTTCGGAGACAAAGATCATTTCCGCCGGGAAGCAATCTGGTTCGAGGTGGTGGATTTGGAGAGCCCCTATCATGCTCTACTTGGCCGACCTGCTCTGGCCAAGGTCATGGCTGTGCCCCACTACGCCTACCTGAAGATGAAGATGCCGAGCTCGAAGGGGATCATCACGGTAGCCGGCGACTACAAGAAGTCCATCGAGTGCGCCATGGCCAGCAGCCGGCTGGCCGAGTCCCTCGTGGTGGCTGAAGAGAAGAAGATGTTGGAACGGGTTGTGGCCATGGCCGGCAAGCAGTCGGCCTTGTCCCCCAACCCCAAAGATTGTGACGCGCAGGGCTCTTTCCAGCCTGCCAAAGAGATGAAGAAGATACCTCTGGACCCGGAGAACCCGGAGAGGTTCGCTGTCATTGGGGCGAACTTGGACAGTAAATAGGAAGGCGAGCTCGTCGACTTCCTCCATGAGAATCGAGACATTTTCGCATGGTCCCCAAAGGACATGCCGGGTGTCCCGAAGGATTTCGCCGAGCACAAGCTACATGTCCGAGCTGATGCGAAGCCGGTCAAGCAACCCCTCCGCCGACTGTCAGAAGAGAAGCGAAGAATTGTGGGAGAAGAGATAGCCCGGCTCCTTGCCGCTGGCTTTATCATGGAAGTGTTCTTTCCAGAATGGCTTGCCAACCCAGTTCTGGTTCTGAAAAAGAATAACAAGTGGTGTATGTGTATAGACTACACCAGTCTGAACAAAGCCTGCCCAAAGGATCCGTTTGCTCTGCCACGGATTGACCAAGTGATAGACTCCACAGCCGGATGCGAGCTGTTAAGTTTTTTGGATGCGTACTCAGGGTACCATCACATCAAGTTGGACCCAGCTGACCGCCTGAAGACTGGCTTCATCACACCCTTTGGAGCTTTCTGCTACCTGACTATGACATTCGGCTGGAGAAATGTCGGTGCCACTTTTCAGCGTTGCATGCCGAAATGCCTCATGAAACAACTCGGCAGAAATGCCCACGTCTATGTAGACGACATTGTGGTGAAGACAGAGAAGTGCGGCACCCTGCTGGAAGACCTGAAAGAAACATTCGCCAACTTGCGCCGATTCCAAATCAAGCTCAACCCCGAGAAGTGCGTGTTCAGAGTGCCAGCCGGCCAGTTGCTAGGCTTCCTGGTCTCCGAACGCGGCATCGAATGCAACCCCGTCAAGATCAAGGCCATCGAGAGGATGGAGATTCCCACCAAGCTGCGAGATGTGCAGAAGTTCACCGGCTGCTTAGCCTCCCTGAACCATTTTATTAGCCGACTAGGAGAGAAGGCTCTCCCCTTGTACCGACTCATGAAGAAGTCCACTCACTTCGAGTGGAACGACCAAGCCTTCCATGAGTTGAAGAAAATGCTGACCACTCCGCCTGTCCTGGCTGCGCCGACTGAAAAGGAGCCCATGCTCCTCTACATCGCCGCGACTAGCCGAGTCGTCAGCACTGTTGTTGTGGTCCAACGCCCGGAAGAAGGCCGAGCCCAGCTAGTCCAGAGGCCGGTGTACTATCTCAGCGAAGTGTTGTCCAGCTCAAAGCAGAACTACCCGCACTACCAGAAAATGTGCTATGGGGTATACTTCGCCGCCAAGAAACTGAAGCCCTACTTCCAAGAGCACCCCATCACGGTCGTGTGCACTGCCCCGCTCGCCGAGATCATAGACAGCCGGGATGCATCCGGCCGGGTGGCCAAATGGGCCATTGCATTGGCGCCCTACACAATCTTCTACCAACCCCGCACCGCCATCAAGTCGCAAGCATTGGCTGACTTCCTCGTCGACTGGGCCGAGACCCAGTACCTACCGCCGGCTCCCGACTCTACCCATTGGCGGATGCACTTTGACGGGTCCAAGATGCGCACCGGCTTGGGAGCCGGCATCGTCCTCACCTCTCCCAAAGGCGACAAGCTCAAGTACACGCTGCAGATCCACTTCGCCGCCTCCAACAACGTGGCCGAGTACGAGGCGCTCGTACATGGGCTCCGGCTAGCCAAAGAACTCGGCATACGCCGGATCCTGTGCTACGGCGACTCAGACTTGGTGGTCCAGCAATCGTCTGGCGACTGGGACGCCAAGGACGCGAACATGGCGAGCTATCGATTCCTCGTCTAGCAGATCAGCGAATACTTCGAAGGGTGCGAGTTCCTCCACGTGCCAAGGGCCGACAACGACCAAGCAGATGCCCTAGCACGGATCGGCTCCACCCGACAAGCCATACCGACTCGCGTCTCCCTCCAGCGCCTCCTCAAGCCGTCTCCAGAGTCGGATTCCATCTTCGTACCGCCTGCACCAGATACAGCCGGATCCGACTGGAAGAACCCCGCAGGCGGCACGGGGATTTCGACAACTGGCCCGGGGACTGCCGTAGCCGCAACTGGCCCGGGGACTTCAGAACCCGGCCCGGGGACTGCAACAGTCGGCCCGGGGACTGCAACGACACAAGAAGCGGTGGCCGACTCACCCAACCCACCCACCCGAGTCATGGTGGCTACATTAACAGAAGAAGAAGTCACAGCTCCCTCATGGGCCCAGCCCATCCTCAAGTTCCTAGTCAGCAGAGAGCTGCCGGCTGATGAGATCTCAGCAAGACTAGTGCAACGACGAGCCGCAGCATATACAATAATCAACAGAGAGCTTGTGAAGCACAGCGTCACTGGAGTCTTCCAGCGTTGTGTCGAGCCAGAAAAAGGAGTGGCAATCCTCAAAGACATCCACCAAGGCGAATGCGGCCACCACGCAGCCTCAAGATCCCTTGTGGCCAAGGCTTTCCGCCATGGTTTCTTCTGGCCGACTGCCTTGGAGGATGCTAAAGAAATAGTCAAGAGCTGCAGAGGATGCCAAGTTTTTAGTTCCAAGCAACACCTGCCGGCTTCTGCACTCAAGAGCATTCCCCTCACCTGGCCTTTTGCCGTATGGGGGCTGGACATGGTGGGCCCTTTCAAGACAGCCCGCGGCGGCTTGACGCTTCTACTTGTCGCTGTGGACAAGTTCACAAAGTGGATCGAAGCAAAGCCGATCAAGAAGCTGAATGGGCCGACTGCCGTGACATTCATCACCGACATCACTACTCGGTACGGCGTGCCGCACAGCATCATCACCGACAACGGCACGAACTTCGCCAAAGGAGCACTGGCACGTTTCTGCGCGACGCAGGGCATCCGACTGGACTTAGCATCCGTTGCCCACCCGCAGTCAAACGGCCAGGTCGAGCGAGCAAATGGACTCATCCTCTCTGGCATCAAGCCTCGATTAGTTGTACCACTGGAGCGATCGGCCGGCTGCTGGCTCGATGAGCTGCCGGCTGTCCTCTGGAGTCTGCGCACTACACCCAACAAGTCAACCGGCTTCACTCCATTTTTCCTTGTATACGGTGCCGACGCTGTCATCCCAACAGACATCGAGTTCGACTCGCCTCGGATCACCATGTACACGGAGGAGGAGGCCAAAGAAGCAAGAGAAGACGGTGTGGACCTACTGGAAGAAGGCCGGCTACTAGCACTCAGCCGGTCCACCATCTACGAGCAAGGGCTGCACCGCTACTACAACCGCAAGGTCAAGCCAAGATCTTTCCAAGAGGGCGACCTTGTGCTCCGGCTGATCCAACGAACAGCCGGCCAGCACAAGCTCTCGGCCCCTTGGGAAGGCCCCTTCGTCGTCAGCAAGGCACTCGGCAACGACTCCCACTACTTGATCGACGCACAAAAACCAAGAGCACGCAAGAGAGACGACTCCAGCAAGGAGTCGGAGCGACCATGGAACGCAAACCTCCTGAGACGATTTTACAGTTAAAAGCAGTATGTATCATGCTCCCCTTTTGTATTAAGTACAAACCAACAGGCCCCTGAACAGTACTCGGGGACTGCCTTTGTTTATCTATGAATGACAAGCGTCCTATCCATGAATGTATTATTACATTTGATTTCTTGTCTGGCACCGGGTTCGACTAGTCGGCCCGGGGACTGGCCGCCTTAAGCTATATTAAAAGTTCTACCTGAAGTCAGAAAAGTAGTGTGCCGGCTCCCGAGTCCTCTCTTGTTGAAAGTCACAGCTCGAAGAACCGACTGTCCGACTAGCAAGAGGCAAGGCAGAAAGGATGCCCACACGAAAAACGGCTAAGGACCAACGAACTTATATAGCAAAAGGACGGCCTCCAAACACGCCTGCCGGCTGTCAGTACAGCCGGCTGGCCGGCTTCCTAAACACTTAGCTTTAGTCTAGCAAAGCTAGAGTACTTCCCCCCCAATCGGCCAAGCACTCCTCCAGCTACAGATTGCAGAGCAACTGTTGGACTGGGGAGACGGCAACCAAGGGAGGGCGGCAAAGGAAAAAGCGGAAGAATAAAAAGCAAAGTACAAGGAAAGGCCAAAGGCATGCATAAGCTATATATACATAAAGCCCCCAACAGGCTGGCAACAGACATAAGTTCGAATACACCCAGTGGGTGGAATTGTGCAGACTTAACCAAACATTGTTCCAAAAGTAACAAGGCAGGAAAACAAAAGATGGCAGACTAAGGCGCGGTGCGGAGGCCGAGCTGGTCGGTGAAGGCGGCCTCGCCGGCTGAAGGAGTGGCCGCCTAGCGGGTCTCGGCTTGATCACCACCAACGGCAGGCGATGCACTCGCGCGCGACGTAGTGCTGGAGGTGCGGTCAGGCTGAGGCTGGCCGGCTGCTCCACCAGCCGGCTCGACGTCTTCACCCTCCTCCTCCTCTTCTTCACTCTCATCGCTGGAGTCGATCTCCTCCGCCGAGTCTTCACCGTCCGCCGGGTTCAGCCCGAACCACTCCTCCGGCTGGGCGACACCGTTGTCGTCTACCTCGGGGGCGAAGACGCTGGTGTCGGTGTAGTCGGCGATTGCCGAAGCCCGCCGGATGATAGCCGGCCGCGCCGGCTCCAGCTCCATGTCGGCTTGCTGCTGCCAGGTAGCCAGTTGATCCAGGCTCAGGCCGGGATACCAGGCCTTGACGAACTCCAGCGCCTGCCTGGCGCCGGAGCGAGCCGCCGAGGCCTTCCAAGCCTCGAAGCGGCCGACTGCCACCTCCAGCCAGTCGGCAGTCCGACTGGGGGTGCGAGGAACCACTTGGCCGGGCTAGAGGGCGGCCAAGACTTGCGCCCCGGCACGCTGAAGCCGACGGAGTAGTCGGTGAGCCGGCTGGATGCGGGCCTGGATCGCCAAGAGCTGCTCCTCCAGCGAACGGCCGGTGGTTGGCGAGATCTCAAAGCCAGCCTGCCTTCGCGCTTGGCGACGGGCCTCGATGGTCTGGTTGGCGGCAGTAGAATAGCCAGCGAAATATTCTGCGCAAGAAAGAAGAAGAAAAGGAGAAAAGAGCACCAAATCAGAAAAAAGAGCCAAAGTGGCAGATGGCAAGAAAGGACGAAGAGGTAGGCGGCTTACCGTCAACCAGATCTTCGATCTGGCATAGCCAGAGATCAGAGTCTGCCTGGCCTCAGCCCAGCCAGCCGCCTCCGTCTCGTACTCGGCCTGGAGAGCGGCTTCGCGGTCCTGCACAGCCTTCAGTGCCGCCTTGTGGCCTTCCTCCTGGTCGGCCAACTTCTTGGCCAGGCGGTCGCGTTCCTGCACCAAGGCGGCGAGCTCGGCATCCTTGGCACGAAGGGCAGTCTGAGACTCTCCCAGCTGTGCCCTCAGACTGGCGTTGGCCGCTGCAGAGACGGCAGAAAAAGAAAGAACAGTAAGAAGAAGTCGTCAAGGAAGATCCGACCCGAGTGCTCAGCAGTCGGCCCGAATCTTGGGGACTACACCCGGTGGGTGCGCTGACGCGCCTCCACATGAGATAAAGAACAAAGCACGTACCTCGGCTCTCAGTAAGGTCGGCGGTCTTCTGGGTCAGCTCCCGAGCCTGGGAGTTGAAGGCGGCCGCACGAAGATTGTGGTAGTCCTGCAAGATAGACAGAAGTTCGAAGTAAGAGCAAGAATAGCAAAGACAAATCCAACAAGAAGTTCCAAGCCGCCTGCTCAGCAGCCGACTCGGAACTCGGGGACTACACCCAGTGGGTGCGCTGACGCGCCCCCACAGAAGAAATCAAAGTCAAGAAGAAGTAAGATGGGAAGACTAACCCGGATGGCCGCCCGCGTCGCGAGGAACTCGTCGGTGAACTGCCTCAGCGCCGCAGCTTGGCCCTGGAGCCGGGTCCGGACGTCCTGTGCGGCCACGTTCATCACGGCCGTCCCTCCGCCTGGCGTCCACCCCGAGGTAGCGCTGGCCGCCTCCGCATCCTGGGCTGACGAGCTGGAGCCCACGGCCGGCTGCGGCTCCGACGCGGCTTTCTGTGGCTCCGACGCAGCCTTCCCCGCGCGCCGGCTCGGCGGCATCCGGACCGCCATCTCAGTCCTCGCGGCCGGCTCGCCCCCCGCCAACTGCGCAGGCGGCTGATGAGGCCGGCCGCCTTGAGCCACCCCAGTTGGCGGGGTCGACACCGGCGCCCTCTCCAGGATGATGACATCGTCGTCTCTCCCCAGCCCTGGCTGGTCACCGCTGGCTCCCTCTGGCGAGGGCTCCACCTCCCCAGGCGCCATGACGCGCAGCGGGGTGACCATCAAAACCTCCCCCGCCACCGCCGCGGCCGCAGCCTCTGCTTGGGCCCTGGCTGTGGCATCGGCGAGCGTCTTCGCCGCCTCCTCCTCCCGTGCCGCCTGGGCGGCGGCCGCCTTCCATGCCTCCGCCTCCCGCGCCTGCTGTTCCTCCCGCGCCTCCCGCGCGTTCCGTTCCGTCGCCGCCTGAAGCTCGGCGCGGGGGTCCACATGGCGGGTGGTGCTCCCAGACCCCCTCGGCGACTCGACGACGGAGGCAGCAGCCGCCCGCTCAAGCGACAACGGAGCTCTGATCATTGGAGAAAAACACAAGGGCTCAGGAACCGCCAGAGAAAAGAAAGAAAAAAAGAGTATACGAAAAGAAAGTGAACTTACGCCGACACGGTCTGCGGTTGCTTCACCGTCTTGCGGAAGCGAGCCGCCTTCGCGGCCGCCTCCTCCCGCCTGGTGGCTGCCGCCCCGCCCCTGGGTTTCTTCGTCCGGCTGCCGAACAAACCCTGGGCGGCGCGACGCTTTTGACCTCCGCCCCGAGCAGGCGGTGCAGCGGAGGAACCCGCGCCGCGTCCAGATGCCGGCTGGCGGCGCGGGGCGACTTCGGCCTCATCGTCGTCCGGCCAGTCGTCGAAGGTGACTCCGAGCCCGGAGCCGCCTGCTTCGCCGCCGGCTTGGCCACCACCTGGCTCGATGTTGTCGACCAGACCGGCCGCCCCCAAGTCGGGGTCCTCCAGATCGTGTTCGGTCCGGTCGGGGACGAATCGACGCTCCGCGTCTGACCCGCCGGCCGGCCGAAGAAGAGGGCTCTGTCTAAAAACAAACCGACTAAGTTAGAGTCGGCCAAGAGGAACTCGGCAACAAAGCAAAGAGAAAGAAAAAGAGACAAGGAGAACATACCGTAGGCGGCGGATTGGCTCGGCTATATGGCTCCTTGCCGAACTGCCACTCTTCGGTGAGTTTGCAGTTCGCAAGGTAGTTCACCATATAGGCGACCTCCTCGCGCGGCATCTCCTTGGTGCACATTCGGCTCGGATCGAGCTGGCCGCTCATCTGACAGATCAGATGAGGACGACTCTGGAGCGGAAGAACCCGGCGCGTGACGAATGCGGCTAGCAGGTCGGGCCCCGTCAAGCCCTCCGACTGGGTCAGCTCTCGCACTCGGGCAACGGCGGCGGACCCGACCGGCGTCAGAGTCACGGCCCGGAAGGACCACTGGGGCCGCCTGCCCGCCGGTGGGCCGGCTACGTAAGCCGGCAGGTTGATGTAGTCGCCCCGCGGGGCGATGTTCCGCACGTAGAAGTACGACTTTTGCCACTTCTTCACCGATTGGATTAGCGTGATGACGGGGAAGGGGTTGTCGGCGACCGACCTCCTCGACGCGATGAAGGCGCCAGTCTGAGCCGGCACACCCTGCATGTGCGTGCCCAGCTTGGACTGGAAGAACTCCTCCCAGAGCTCGAGGGTGGGGAGGACGCCAAGGTAGCCCTCGCACAGGGTGACGAAGGCAGACAGCAGCACCACCGCGTTTGGGGTGAGGTGGTGCGGCTGGAGCTGGTAGAAATCGAGCCAGGAGCGGAAGAAGGCGCTCACTGGCAGGCCGATGCCGCGCAAGAAGTGCGAGCGGAAGACCACCCGCTCGCCCTCCCGCGGCTCCGGCGTAATTTCCCTCGCCGGCGCAAGGCGGACCTCCACCTTGTCCACGCCCGGCAGCCACCGTGTATTGCGGAGGAACTCGACGTGATCTTCGTGGACGTTGGAGCCGTCCCAATCCCCGTCATACTGCTCCATGGCGGGAGGCATGGCGAAAACGAGCGCGGCGGCGGAGGAACATGCGGTGGAAGAGCGCGGCGGCGAGGCGCTGTTGCACGAAACGGCGAGCGAAGAAGATGGTGGAAGCAGGAGGAGCGTGCGAGGGCCTGCCGCCCTCCACCTCCCCCTACTTATAGCTTCGCGAGGCGAGGCCGGGGAGGCCGGACGTGGGGGGAGACGTGGGATTAACTGCACCCATTCCCCCCACGCCCCGCGATTATTGCGCCCTAAAGACGAGCCGAAACTGCCGCAAGGAGACGTGCGGGCGGTTTCGGGGTGCAAAGAATCCGCACCTGGGCCCGGGCGCGGACGTGGCGGGCCCCCGCCCTGCGGCGACGTCCAGTCGCGCGCGTGGGCTGGCAGGCTTTCTGGCCGAGGGAGGCCACGTGGTTCGCAGACGGCAAGTGGCCGGCCCGCGGCCCGGTGCACACACTAGTGAGCTCCCGCCCTCCGACTCCGGAGTTTTCGACCAAGGCGGCGCGCCTAACCAAAGCCGGCTGCAAGCTGCCGGCTTGCCAAGATATGAAGCTGATCGAGCTTCTCAACTCCTACTCAACCTCGAAGCCCAATCAGCTTCGGGGACTACTGTCGGAGTAAATGGCCACGGGTAGCCTAACCGACTGCCCCTGGTTCTTCTGAAAAAATTATCAGGCCTTTGGGCCTCCAAGCACTCCAAGTATCGGGCCGCCTTCCCTGGTCGGCTACCTCTGAAGCTGACTCCCGGAAGGCGACCCAGCCTCAGCAACCTCTCCCCAGGACAACTACGGGGTGGCCGGCTCCAGGAAGCCGGCCAAGAAGAACGCCGACTCCAAGAAGCCGGCCGAGACCACAACCACCAAAGCTACACCCACATAACGGTGACAAGACGGGGTGTGGCCACAGTGCGGCCCACTACCCCCGAGGCCCGAGGCAGGCATGGCCACAGGAGGCCATACGGGATGGCCGTCTCTCGTACGGCTCGGCACTGTAGCCACGCCAGCCTCAACATCATCCACGACCGACTCCTGTACGGCCCGCGGGCGGCGGGCCCCTTCTGCCAGAGAGAGGCGCAAAGGCAGCTCGGCCTCCCCCAGTCGGATAGGGGTGTAGCCGGCCCCCAGAAGCCGGCTACTCCCTTCCTCGAAGCAGGAGCCCCATTAAGGAAACAAGACGAGGTAAGGCTACAGCGAGAGCCTTCGAGGCGGCACACTGTAGCCACGCTTACCTCGACAAAGCCCTCGTCATCAGAGGCGAGGCTACAGTAAGCAGCCGCCGACAAGACCCTAGGCGGTGGGGCCGGCCTGTCGACCAAGAAGCCGGCAGCCGGCGGGACCCACCAGTCGGCGGGACCTAATAGCCGGCGGAGAAGCCGGCGAGCGTAGACACATACGGCTGGGACCAGTGCCCAGCCGGATTACCATTGTACCCCCGGGGGGTAGGCCTATATAAACCCCCCGGAGCACCCATGCAAAAGGGAGCTTCTGAGCACAGCACACACACCATAGAGATAGAGAGAAGCAAGAGCTAGCCTTGTTCTTCTTCTCCCTTGAACCCAACAGCTCTAGGAGCGATTGTAGCTGCCTTTCGTTGATCTACTGATCATGCGGAGACCCCGCAGAGCAGGACTAGGGGTGTTATCTCCTCGGAGAGCCCCGAACCTGGGTAAGATCCGCCGGCGTGCATGTCTTCGCCTCATCCCGTTTCCAGGCACCGGCGATGTCTTATTGGCACCCACAATGATAAGCCATCCATTGGCATATGTCGCACCAACCACCCGACAACTATGGACCCGAAGGTCTGTGGTAAACTACTCACACATCATCGGAGAGGCTATGGTGTTGATGTAGAAGCCCTCCGTGATCGATGCCCCCTCCGGCGGAGCTCCGGAACAGGCCCCAAGATGGGATCTCACGGGTACAGAAGGTTGCGGCGGTGGAATTAGGTTTTTGGCTCCGTATCTGGTAGTTTGGGGTACGTAGGTATATATAGGAGGAAGGAGTACGTC
>NC_057802.1:133538491-133563112 GCF_018294505.1 Triticum aestivum
ATGTAGAAGCCCTCCGTGATCGATGCCCCCTCCGGCGGAGCTCCGGAACAGGCCCCAAGATGGGATCTCACGGGTACAGAAGGTTGCGGCGGTGGAATTAGGTTTTTGGCTCCGTATCTGGTAGTTTGGGGTACGTAGGTATATATAGGAGGAAGAAGTACGTCGGTGGAGCAACGTGGGGCCCATGAGGGTGGAGGGCGCGCCTAGGGGGGGGGGGGTAGGCGCCTCCCTACCTCGTGCCCTCCTGGTTGATGTCTTGACGTAGGTTCCAAGTCCTCTGGATCACGTTCGTCGAACAATGCAGCCGAATACGAGGCCGAATACGAGGCCGTATTGCATGATCTTCGCATGGCCGTAACCATGGGCATACAACGCCTAGAGGTGCGCGGGGATTCAAACCTCGCAATATCTCAAATAAACGGAGACTTTGACGCCAAAGATCCAAAGATGGCAGCTTATCGCAATGCCATCTTAAAAATGTCGGCTCGGTTCGAAGGGCTCGAATTTCATCATGTCGCCCGGGAAAGCAATCAAGCAGCAGATGTCCTTGCTCGTATCGGCCCCAAGCGCAACCCTGTCCCACCCAACATTTTCCTGGAAAGGCTTTTCAAGCCATCCGTGGTATGGCAAGGGGAGGGCGGCAACAATAGTCCAGATCCGAACACAACCTCAAATCCCAAACATACAGACAGTATCGGGGGCTCAGCCACCAACGTAACACTGTCGGCCCATCTCATTATGGCAGTGATTGCCCCATGGACCGAACCCTTCTTGGCCTACATTAATAGGAAGGATCTTCCCGAAGACCAGAATGAGGCTCGCCGCATTGTCCGGCGTTCGAAGGCCTACAAGGTTCACGACGGAGAGCTCTACAAGAAAAGTACTACCGGAGTACTTCAAAGATGTAACTCCGAGGAAGAGGGGCGGCAGCTTTTAGCGGAAATTCACGCTAGTCTCGGTGGACACCATGCCGCAGCCCGGGCCCTTGTTAGCAAGGCCTTCCGCACTGGGTTTTATTGGCCTACAGCCCGAGCAGACGCGCAGGACCTCGTCCAATGCTGCGTCGGATGCCAACTCTTCGCCAACCAAAGCCACATGCCCCCAACTGCTTTGCAAACTATCCCCATTACTTGGCCTTTCGCGGTCTGGGGACTGGATATGGTCGGACCTCTTAATGGGGGAAGCCATAAGAAAAAATATTTGCTGGTCTTGGTGGACAAATTCACTAAGTGGATAGAGGCTAAACCAGTCAAAACGGCTGACTCCGGCCCGGTGATAGAATTCATATCTGGTGTTGTGCTTCGTTATGGTGTCCCACACAGCATCATCACCGACAACGGCTCTAATTTCACGGCCGACGAGGTAAAAACCTAGTGTACTAATCTTGGCATTAAACTCGATTATGCCTCCGTCTACCACCCGCAAACCAACGGTCAGGTTGAACGAGCCAATGGTCTTATTATGAGCGGCATCAAGCCCAGACTAGTGCGGTCTTTGAAAGAATCACACAAGCACTGGGTTGAGGAGCTCGACTCCGTACTCTGGGGGCTGCGAACCACGCCCAACCGTACTACCAGACACACAGCTTTCTTTATGGTGTATGGTGCAGAGGCTGTTTTTCCCTGCGATATTATTCATGACTCACCTCGAGTGCACATGTACGAAGAGAGAGAAGCCGAGCTAGATCGGCAGGACAGCCTTGATGCCCTGGAGGAGGAGCGCGACATCGCAAAGGCCCGTTCAGAATTTTATCAACAGCAGGCTCGAAGATATCAAAGCAGAGAAGTACGGGCCAAGACTTACAACATTGGCGAACTCGTTCTACGCCTACCGGAGAAGAAAAAGGAGAAACTCAAGCCCAAATGGGAGGGTCCCTTCATAATTGACGAAGTTCTCACCGGAGGAGCGTACCGTCTTCGTGATGCATCAGACAATCACCTCGAGCCGAACCCCTGGAACGCGGCCAGACTCTGAAGATTCTATGCCTAGCACCGAACTCCTTGTTCGTCTCCTTCTCCCCTGTAGTTTCCATTATTTTTTCTCTCTTTTCCGATCACTTTTTCCTTCTTCACTTTAAAGTTTTGGTACGGCTAGACCGCACAACCCTGACACATACACATTTAAAATATGTATGTCCATTATACCTGGGGGCTTCTTGGACAGAAGCTTTTTATTATTACTCCTCGAGCATCAAGCTCTTCACATATGAGTTCTTCCATATGTACCTTTTCTTCGCAACTATATGCATCGATATGACTTAAGTTTTGGCCAAGCTGGGTTGCCTGGCTCCTGTGCTTATGCCCTACGTTCCTGTTAGTTCGCCAAGGGCATAAAGGGAGCACCTTTGCGATTGTTACTGCCGGGTCATCCGGATGTGTACCTCAGACTGGGTGAAGCCGAAAGCTAGCGTTCTTAAGGAAATATTAGGTCAGTGAATTGAAGACGTTTTTGCAATTACTCCATTGGTAACCCCCAGAAGTTACATACACTGTGGTTTTTCCATCACAATTCGGACATGTACATTAATACATGCACACCCAGGGAAAGGAACCCTTAACGGAACTATTCTCTCTGGAAGATGTTTCTTACGATCTCAATGTAATATAACATAACTAGCAGAATACAACTTGTCTGTTCAAGCAACTATGACCCCTACGCCTAGTTTTCCAGGCATACCCCGGTCTATTCGGCCGCGAGGGTATTCGGAAACACTCTGCACCCTTGGGTCCGGAGGTTGAAGCAAAAAGGTCTGCCATGACAAATGATATACAATTCAGCTAGAATTACATAGGGTAAGGAAATTACATAGTCACTTGGACTCAAACACTTCCCCCTCTATACCGTCCAACAGGCGGTCCAACTTACAATCCTGTTGGGAATATTTGACGGCCACCTCTACTTTGTCATATACTAAACTAACGGGAATTTCTTCCCCATTTGACCCTAGCGGTCCAACCCAGACCATGTGATTAGGATCCAGCTTGCTATATCGCGTTTTCACCATGGCCCAGGCCTCTCGTGCACCCTCTCGGCAGGCCGATATCTTCCATAGTCGGATACGCCGCCGCGCTCCCTTGAACAGCTCTACAAGCTCCTCCATACTTCCTGGAGAGGAGGCGGATGGCCATAAGGCCTTGGCCACGCTCCGCATGGCTAGCCGAGCATGCTCGTGCACTTGTGACAACGTTTGCAGCGGATCACTTGACGATCCAGACACCTCCTCTTCAGGACGGCCCGTCAATATACCTGCAAACATGACTATATCAGTCACATTTATCTCTGAGCTACTTCAAAAATAGTTCGGACACATACTGAAGATACCGCCCTGCAGCGTTTTGTTCTCCTTCACAGAATCGGCTAGCTGGGCTCGAACATCTTTCAACTCTTCACCCAATGCAGTGTTGGAATCCTGTAGCTTGTTTTTCTCGTCTCTGACGCGGGTCAGCACATGCTCGCCTGCGGCGTGTTGCCTTTTCGCCTCATTTTCTCCCTTTTGGGCGATCTTCAACTTCTCTTCAAGTTGATCAGATGACCCTATTATGCGATCAGCAACAGCATTAGCATAGTTGGTACACAATTATTGTTCCTCGGTGGAGGGGAACATTACCAGAAGACGACTTCTTGACGTTTTCCAGTTCGGCAGTAGCAGCATTTAGCTGCGCCCGGCACTGCTCCAGCTCTTGGGCTAGCAAGCCATTCTTTTCTGTAAGGACCTGGTCGTACAACGATCCTTAAATCAGTTGTGCCAAATGCTTTCAGTCTCGGGGGCTACGGGCATATGGTTCTCCTTTTTGACAAAGGAAACTTACCTGCACATCCGTTAGGTATTGCTTCGTGGCTCTTCTAAGCCCATCTCGAGCAGCTTGGATGTATGTGTCGCCCGAGCTAAAGGCATTAAATGCCTGTTCTGAAAACTTGGGGTCTCGTAAAACAGCCCTGCAGCGCCGATGATTCATGGCGCTCTCTACCTTCGAGTTGGTGACGGACATATTTTCCGAACCCTCGGCCGAATGGCAGTCCGGCGTCGTTCCTGCACCAGCCCCGTCCCCCCGACAGGATCTAAATCCTGGTTGTTGGGAGTGCGACCGGCCGGGTCCCCGGACACAGTTTGGCGAACCTTTTTCCTGTAGCCAAACAAACACACAAGTCACAGTCGGATGCAGCCGCCGAAAAACATATTCATCCATACCTCCTCGACAAAGGCCTGGCTGTGTCTTCACCGATCTTCCTCTTCGAAGGCTTGCCCGATGCAGGATCTGATCTCTTCGGAATCGCCGAACGTTTTCCCTGTGGAGCACGATACAGTGCGGTGGGTGAGGCAGAATAAGAGCACTCTTTTAGAAAAAGTGTTTCTTGATTGTTTACATGTGAAGCAGGAAGAAGGCCAGGGTAGTCGGCGGTGATGGCCACTTCTGTGCCGTCATAGCTTGTCTGGTAAAACACTCCCTCCGCGAGCACCACGAATATATCCAGATCCTCCTCAAATCCAGGATCAAGCTCCCGGTTGTGGTTCTCTGGCTGTGGGGTGGGACTATGAAGTCCTTCGGTGACCTTTCGCCAGTGCTGTCATAACAAACAGACTTGAGATTTATCAAAAGTAATCCGGAAGTGAAATGAGTGGAACAGAGGGGTTGAGCCTTACCCAACTGGGTGGATCATACATAAAATACCCATCTCTGCGCTTATTGCGAAGAAACTCCTCTTCCTCCCCTTTAAACAGCTCGGCCAATATTCTGGCCAGAGTGGCGGGGGTATCCGGACCCTTCCGGCCATAGCGGGAGGCGTCATCCTCTCCATTAGAGTGCCACATGGGCAGCGCTCTGTATTGTAGCGGCTGAACCCCTCGCACTATGGAGGTCGCCATTACCTCGATTATTGTGAGTCCGGACAGAGCGAGCATCTTTATCTTGCTCATAAGCTGGCGAATTTCTGTGCTGTCATCCTCTTCAAGACTCTGGGGACGCCAACTGTGGCGTTTCTTCAGCGGAACACTCGCAAATTCAGGAAGACCCTTTCGAACTGGGTCAGGAAGCGCGACGTCCTCGATATAGAACCATTCGGAAGGCCATTCTTCGGGTGCCTTCCTTGGTGTGCCGGACAGATATCCAGTATCGGCGATACGCCATCCTTCGGCTCCGCCCACTTCAAATATTGACCCCTCGTGATTGCGCGGGACAAGACAGAACAACTTCCTCCACAGCTTGAAATGAGCCTCGATACCCAGGAATAATTTGCATAAAGCGACCTAACCCGCGATGTGCAGAATGGAGGCAGGGGTGAAGTTGTGCAGCTGGAGGCCATAGTATTCCAGAAGCCCTCGGAGAAACAGATGAATTGGGAATCCAACGCCCCTTAGCAGGTAGGGGACGAGACATACTCGCTCTCCCCCGGACGGATTGGGAAAGTTCTCTGCCTGAATCTCACCGTTGAAGGAATCTAGCCCCGCTCGAACAGGAACTAGATCTGCGGGGGGAAGAAATCCCTGCGTCTGCAACTTCGTCAATCGGCTGTGGGACACTGAACACCTCTCCCACTCGCCTTTCTTTGGGCCAGAACAGGTGGAGGAGCTAGGGGCGCTAGCCATGCTGGAATGGTTTCTCCTAAGCACTTTCCGGGGATTTCCTCTGTGTGGCGCCGAATGGATCTAGGATCCAATCTCTCAAATAGGCGCTCTTCCTTGCATGGACGGGGTGTTATTTGCAAAAATACCCTGACCTTCCACCTTTGCTTAACACGTGGAAGGCGAAGTTATTCAACACGCAGAAGCCGAGGGGAGCGACATTGAACCGATGGCCGAATACATCACTTGGAGATCATTAAAGGATGAACCCGCCTTGCAATGCCGAAGACAATTTATGTGCCGAACACCTCGCTATCGAAGACCGGTTCGGGGGCTACTGAGGGAGTCCTGGACTAAGGGGTCCTCAGGCGTCCGGCCTGTTATCCATGGGCCGGACTGATGGGCCGTGAAGACATGAAGGCCGAAGACTGTACCCGTGTCCGGATTGGACTCTACTTGGCGTGGAAGGCAAGCTTGGCGACCAACTATGAAGATTCCTTCTCATGTAACCGACTCTATGTAAACCCTAGATCCCCCCGATGTCTATATGAACCGGAGGGGTTAGTCCGGAAAATACACATTGCCATAGTCATACAGGCTAGACTTCTAGGGTTTAGCCATTACGATCTCGTGGTAGATCAACTCTTGTAACACTCATATTCATCAAGATCAATCAAGCAGGAAGTAGGGTATTACATCCATAGAGAGGGCCCGAACCTGGGTAAACATCGTGTCTCCCGTCTCCTGTTACCATCGATCCTAGACGCATAGTTCGGGACCCCCTACCCGAGATCCGCCGGTTTTGACACCGACAGAAGGGATGATGCAGCACAGCGGCGGTAGGTATTTCCCTCAGAAATGAAACCAAGTTTATCAAACCAGTAGGAGAACCAAGCAACACAACGTAAACAACCCCTGCACACAAATAACAACACCTCACAACCCGACGTGTTAAAGGGGTTGTCAATCCCTTTCGGGTAACGGCGCCAGAAACGATGCATGGACGGGAGAAAGTGGTAATAGATTGAATAAATAGATCACAAATAAAATAAAGTGCAGCAAAGTATTTTTGTATGTTTGGTTTAATAGATATGAAAATAAATGCAAAGGAAAAGCAGGCCGCAAAGGCAAATGTATGAGAAAGAGACCCGGGGGCCGTAGGTTTCACTAGTGGCTTCTCTCGAGAAAAATAGCAAACGGTGGGTGAACAAATTATTGTTGGGCAATTGATAGAACTTCAAATAATCATGACGATATCCAGGCAATGATCATTATATAGGCATCCTTCCAAGATTAGTAGACTGACTCCTGCCTGCATCTACTACTATTACTCTACACATCAACCGCTATCCAGCATGCATCTAGTGTATTAAGTTCGTGGAGAAACGGAATAATGCAATAAGAACGATGACATGATGTAGACAAGATCTATTTATGTAAAAATAGACCCCCATTGTTTTATCCTTAGTAGAAATGATACATACGTGTTGGTTCCCCTTCTGTCACTGGGATCAAGCACCGTAAGATCGAACCCACTACAAAGCACGTCTTCCCACTGCAAGATAAATAGATCAAGTTGGCCAAACAAAACCCAAATATCGGAGAAGAAATACGAGGATATAAGCAATCATGCATATAGGAGATCAAAGAAGACTCAAATAACTTTCATGGATAAATCATAGATCTGATCATAAACTCAAAGTTCATCAGATCCCAACAAACACACCGCAAAAAGAGTTACATCATATGGATCTCCAAGAGACCATTGTATTGAGAATCAAACTAGAGAGAGGAAGCCATCTAGCTACTAACTACGGACCCGTAGGTCTACAAAGAACTACTCACGCATCATCGGAGAGGCATCAATGGACATGATGCACCCCTCCGTGATGGTGTCTAGATTGGATCTGGTGGTTCTGGAACTTGCGGCGGCAGGAATTCATTTTCATCGACTCCCCTAGGGTTTCTGGAATATTGGGGTATTATAGAGCAAAGAGTCGGTTTTCGGGGGGCGCGCCTAGGCCTCCTGGGGCGCCCTGGTGGGTTGTGCTCTCCTCGGAGCACCCCCAGGCGCAGCCAGGGCCCATTATGTTACTTCTGGTCCAAAAAAATCTTCGTGAAGTTTCGTTGCATTTGGACTCTGTGTGAAATTGATTTCCTGTGATGTAAAAAACATGCAGAAAACAGCAACAGGCACTTGGCACTATGTCAATAGGTTAGTACCAAAAATGACATAAAATGACTATAAAATTATTATAAAACATCCAATATTGATAATATAACAGCATGGAACAATCAAAAATTAAAGATATGTTGGAGACGTATCAGCATCCCCAAGCTTAACTCCTACTCGTCCTCGAGTAGGTAAGTGATAAAAACAGAATTTTTTATGTGGAATGCTGCCTAACATGTCATATCATATTCTTTTCTTTATAGCATGGACATTTGGACTTTTATGTGATTCAAAGCAATAGTCTATTTTTGACATAATAATTAGATACTCAAGCATATCAACAAGCACCCATGTCTTTCAAAATATCAATGCTAAAATAAGTTATCCTAGCCCATCATGCTCAACTATTGATCCATTCATGAAACACACTCGCATATTAGCTACACCCAATACTCAAGTACGATCATATTGCCTCCTAGTTGGTGCTTTTATAAGAGAAGATGGAGACTCAAATTCAAAATAAAAATTGCATAAAGTAAAAGAAAGGCCCTTCGAGAGGGAAGTAGGGATTTGTAGAGGTTCCAGAGCTCAAAGCGAAAAACTTAGAGATAAAAACATTTTGGTAGGTGTATCCATCCCACCAACGAAAACGACTTAGAGTTCCCAACACTTTCCATGCTAGATATATCATAGGCGGTTCCCAAATAGAAAATAAAGTTTATTCCTTTTTCCACCATACTTTCACTTTCCATGGCTAGTCGTATCCATGGTTGCCCTCCATACCAACACTTTCCAAGGAATTTATTGTTTGACAACATAAAGTAAATTCATTTTTTTCCAATTCGAGACTGGGCGTCCCAAAAACCTTTGCCTTACTCTCGTGCAATGACAAGTGAATAAACACTCATTGTGAGAATAACACATCTAGCATCAAAAATAGTAGCCACCCCTCACCGCTCCGCGAGCAAAACGAACACACAAAAGAGAAATTTATTTTGAAAATTAGAGATGGCACATGCAAATTTTCTTAGAACGGCAAAAGAATACCGCATATAAGTAGATATAGTGGACTCGTGTGGCAAAAAAATGGTTTAAAGGATTATGGATGCACAAGTAGACATACTTAGTGCAAAATGAAGGCTAGCAAAAGATTGAGAAGCGACCAACCAAGAAACAAATAATCTCATAAGTAAGCATTAAGCATAATTAACACCGAATAATGCACCACAAGTAGGATATAATTTCATTGCATGACTATTGACTTTCGTGCTTGAATAGGGACTCACAAACCTTAACACCAATATTCTTACTAAAGCATAATTACTCATCAACACAACTCACATATCACATCATCATATCTCAAAACTATTACTAAGAATCAAGTTTATTTTGTCCAATGATCTTCATGAAAGTTTTTATTATATCCTTCTTGGATATCTATCACTTTGGGACTAATTTTCATGTGTCGCTTTTAATAAGCTCAAACAAATATATGTGAAGATCATGAGCAAAAAAAATTCTTTCTCTCAAAATAATGTAAGTGAAGCAAGAGATAATTTCTTGAAAATTTTACTAACTCTCAAATAAATCTAAGTGAAGCAAGAGAGCATTTCTTCAAAAATACTAAAGCACAACATGCTCAAAAAGATATAAGTGAAGCACTAGAGCAAGTCCATAGCTCATAAAAGATTTAAGTGAAGCATAGAGAGCAATTCTAACAAGTCATGACATAATTTTGGCTCTCTCAAATAGGTGTGTCCACCAAGGGATCAAGACTTAAAACACAAAATAAAACAAGCAAAGACTCATATCATACAAGACGCTCCAAGCAAAACACATAGTATGTGACGAATAAAAATATAGCTTTGAGTAAAATACCGATGGTCGTTAGAAGAAAGAGGGGATGCCACTCGGGGGCATCCCCAAGCTTAGTTGGTTGCTCATTTTGGATAATAGCTTGGGATGCCGGGGCATCCCCAAGCTTAGGCTCTTCTATCCTTCCTTCATCCACCATAAGATAACCCAAAACTTGAAAACTTCAATCACACAAAACTCAACAAAACCTTCGTGAGATCCGTTAGTATAAGAAAGCAAACCACTACTATAAGTACTGTATCAAACCAATTCATATTTTATTTTTGCATTATATCTACTGTATTCCAACTTTTCTATGGCAAAAACTCATCAAAGAAAACCATAGAGCCATCAAAATAAGCACACAACACAAAGAAAACAGAATCTGTCAAAACAGAACAGTCTGTAGCAATCTGACTATTTCGAATACTTCTGTAACTCCAAAAATTCTGAAAAATTAGGACGACCAGGGTAATTTGTATATTAATCTTCTACAAAAAGAATTGGCATTTTATCTTATTCTGGTGATTTTTAACAATTGTTTTCGTGAGCACATAAGTTTCTTGAGCAAGCATACCATGCCTTGCACGGTGGACGCCTAGCTGAAATACCCTGAATTCACAGAACTACGGCTGCTTGAGTTCTACTATTCCCCCGGAAATCACCTACCAGATACCGAACGCCATGTACTTGTGCCCTCAGCACTGATGTCCATCTCGTGGTTTTCCTCCTCTCTCCACACCGCCACCTTCGACTCCCATTTCTCAAAAAACTTTCACTTGTGTGGGTTCGTATATCAGAGGCCTCATTGCACAGCATCATCCATTCCGGTTGCCCTGCCCTGGAGTGCTCGGTGCTTGTTTTCACAGTTAGAATCGGTTTTCTCCACATAAAGTCAACTAACCTTGTAAGAATTGGAATTTCTTTTGACGGAAGGCAGCTCATCATCCAAGATGCCCCTTCACTTCAAAGGTTGATCCTTGATTCTAGTTATTCACCGTCGTAAATAACCGCCCTCTCTATGCCTAAACTGGAGACCTTGGGTGTAATACATGATCTTTGTGCTCATTTCAAGATGGTGTTTGGCTCCACAGTTCTTCAGGTACTTTATATTATCATCTACACTTGTAACCATAAGATGCATTTTAAATTTTTTTCGCATAAGTTAAATATCATCTTGGAGTACACATTTTGTACTAATATTATGTTGCTCAATGCAGAGTTTCTCCATGGATAGCCTATCGATGGTGCTGGATTCTGTCAAGATCTTATATATCCAAATGAATAGTTTTGATCTAAACAAGATTATTGGCTTGATGCAATGCTTTCCATGTCTGGAGAAGTTGTATATAAAGGTGATAATTTCACGCACATTGGAAGCCCGCATATAGTGTACTAGAATTAACCGTTCAGTTGTTGCTCTTTCGACACTCTTTTTGTAGACCTTAACTATTTTCTATCTTCATGTCTATTTAGGCAACAGGACGGGCTAAGAATGTTATAACCAATCAGTGGATTCGTAAGCACCGGGATTTTCTCACTTCTCATGACATTCGATTGAAGACAATAACGCTAGAACGATATCTACCCAACCATGCAAACACTAGATTTGCCACATTCTTCCTGCTGAATGCGAGGTTACTATTGTCCATCATGCTTAAGTTTATCAGCGGCATGGTTTTGAAGGATGGGTATGTTGAAGAGCAAAAAAGGAGTTTCATGTGGACAAAAGAGCTTCTGAACGTGATGGGCTTCTATTTACAACATATTGTGGTCATAATCCAGTAAATTTTATGACCCAGGATGTTCATTCTATGGACCTGACTGATCCATTTGACCGTGACTGCCGAAAACAGTGCTAGAGTTAGATGTTGTTGCCCTTTTCAATCTCGGTTTTGTCTAAACCTGATGAACAATTAACCCTCGTGCTTTTGTACAGTTTGTAAGCTGGAGTTAGATGTTCTTGCCCTTTTCAACTCGGTTGTGACTGTCATATTTTTTTGAAACAAGGCAAATGGCTTGCCATTCGTTTAATTTAGAGTGAAATATTGTAACAAATCCCAACAAAGGGAAATAACATCACTCTCGCCGGCTGCTCGAGCTCACTGTGCATTACAGAAGCCAAGTGATTAGCCGCCACCAGCACCCACAAACTTATTTTGAACTAGCACACCAAATGGGATGTAAATTTTCATAAGAAAGGTTGCATCACCGTGACAGATTTGGATTCTGACATTTTGGACCCACGAGGAAATAGCCTATCCAAGGTGGTGTCGACTTGCTAGCTAGTCAACAAACGATTCTGCCTACCAGCCGATTAACATCCAACATCTGTCGTGTATCTTCTATCTCTTGTCTTCTTCCTCCAACCGCCCAAACCAAACCACCCCGTCGGCTCCGCCTGCTCCCGCCTCCCATGGCTGGCTGCGCCTCCGCCGCCCTGCCATACCCTCCAACCTTGGCCAGTCCCTCCCTCTATTCCCCCACACGTCCTGTTATTCTCCGGCGATGTCAGCCCCAACACGCACCCGCACCCGAAACAGTCAACCCTCATACTCCTTGAGGGAGTCCTAGACTAAGGGGTCCTCGGGCGTCCGACCTATTAGACATGGGCCGGGCTGATGGGCTATGAAGATACAAAGACCGAATACTCTACCCGTGTCCGGATGGGACTCTCCTTGGCGTGGAAGGCAAGCTTGGCGACCAAATATGAAGATTCCTTTTTCTCTATAACCGACTTTGTGTAACCCTAGTCCCCTCTGGTGTCTATATAAACCGGAGGGCTTAGTCCGTAGAGGATATATACAATCATAGTCAGACAGGCTAGACTTCTAGGGTTTTAGCCATTACGATCTCGCGGTAGATCAACTCTTGTAATACTCATATTCATCAAGATCAATCAAGTAGGAAGTAGGGTATTTCCTCCATAGAGAGGGCCCGAACCTGGGTAAACATTGTGTCCCCCGTCTCCTGTTACCATCGACCTTAGACGCACAGTTCGGGACCCCGTACCTGAGATCCGTCGGTTTTGACACCGACATTGGTGCTTTCAGTGAGAGTTCCACTGTGTCGTCGTCAAAAGGTTTGATGGCTCCTTCAATCATCTACAACGATGCTATCCAAGGGGAAATCTTCCTCACTGGACAGATCTTTGTATTCAGCGGCTTTGCACTGCGGGCCAACTCGCTTGGCCATCTGGAGCAGATCGACAGCTACGCCCCTGGCCATCAGGTCAGATTTGGGAGCTTGAACTACGTCGTGGATGTCCGTGGAGACTTGATCTTCGACGGACTTGAGACCACGGCAGCCGCTCCCTGTCACCATGATGAACATGACTTAAATTTGTCATCGGACCATACCCAGGAAATTGCACGTGTAACCGCTCTGGCCTTAGATCTAGAGCAGATCGCGCTATCCGAGTACGGGAAGCTCAACCCCGCCACGGAAGCCGCAGTCTCCGCGGTGTTGGAGCCGCACACGAACCTAACCTCGGGTGGTATCTGTGTCACCGGAACCTCGGACTCGTTTCTGGCTACAAGTTCCGAACCATGTGCGTCCGCGTACGTTGAGCTTGATCAGTCATCAATCTCCGAATTCAGCTGCGCGGACATCTTCCGGCACTCGCCTTTGGGCGACGTGCTAAACTCATTAAAAGCTCTATCCTTAGCGGGGGACTCTTAGCCGAATTATGTCCGGTTCGAACTGGAGGCTGATGATGGAGAATTTGCTTCCCACCCGCCAACCACTTCATAGCCACTGTCGAGGACTTAACCGACATGCTCGATTACGGCTCCGAAGACATCGACGGTATGGACGATGATGCCGATGAGGAGCAAGGCCAAAACCCGCAATTTATCGGACGCTGGACAGCCACTTCTTCGTACGACGTGTACATGGTGGATCCACCTAAAGAACCTAACGACGACGGCAAAGAAAATCCAGTCGAGGATAAACCTCCTAAGACACAGCCTAAGCGTCGGCGTCAGCGGCGCCACTCTAAATCACGCCGAGCAAAGACAGCAACACCAGCATAGGAGACGATAACACTCCGGACGGTGCCGAAGACAGAGAAGATCCCGACGAACGAACTGCCGAACAGGACGATCGGGAAGATGGGCAAGTTAGCCCTAATGATCAGGCCATAAACAAAGACTCGGAGGACAGTAGTTATCTTCCGCTCTCCGAGGAGGAGGTGAGCCTTGGCAATGAGGATTTTATCGTACCTGAGGAACCTCTCGAGCAGGAGCGCTTTAAGCGCCAGCTAATAGCCACTGCAAGGAGCCTGAAAAAGAAGCAGCAGCAGCTTCAAGCTGACCAAAATCTGCTCAACGATAGATGGACCGATGTCCTAGTAACCGAAGAATACGGCCTCAAGCGCCTAGCCAAAAGCTACCCGAAGCAGAAATTGCTACCTCAGTTCGACAACGAGGCGCCGGAGCCCGTACCATCATCGCGCAATGCGGCTGACCGACCACCACGTGGTCGGGATAAAGCAGCTACTCAAGCCGAACACCAGCCCGCCCCGCCTCATCGTAAAGGCAGAGATAAAACAGCTCATGGTTATACATATGACCTTCGGTAGGACCAGGACAATAGAGCAGGACATACCAGATCGATCTACGGATTGCGAGGACGTGCCCTGACACGTGATGACGGCTATCTATTCGGACGTGACAAGCCTAGTCATGCGCGGGCCAAAAACCGTAGACAGACTCCATCGGAGCTACATCGTGATGTGGCCCGATATAGAGGCGCTGCACACCCTCTTTGCTTCACTAACGAAGAAATGGAGCATGAATTCCCAGAAGGGTTTAAACCCGTGAATATTGAATCATACGATGGAACAACTAATCTCGCGGTGTGGATTGAGGATTTTCTTCTCCATATCCATATGGCCCGGGGAGATGACCTCCACGCCATCAAATACCTCTCGTTAAAACTCAAAGGGCCAGCTCGGCACTGGTTAAACAGTCTGCCTGAAAACTCTATTGGCAGCTGGGAGGATTTGGAAGACGCCTTCCACGATAACTTCCAAGGTACATATGTCCGGCCACCAGATGCCGATGACTTAAGCCACATAGTTCAACAGCCCGGAGAGTCAGCCAGGAAATTCTGGACCAGGTTCCTAACTAAAAAGAACCAGATCATCGACTGTCCGGATGTCGAAGCCCTAGCGGCCTTTAAACACAGCATCCGTGATGAATGGCTCGCCCGCCACCTCGGCCAAGAAAAGCCGAAGTCCATGGCAGCCCTCACGGCACTCATGACCCGCTTTTGTGTGGGTGAGGATAGTTGGCTGGCCCGTAGCAAAAACAATGCAAGCAACGCCGACACCCCTGAAGCCAGAAATAGCAATGGCAAGCCCCGACGCAACAGACACAAGCGTCGAAACAACAATGACAACACCGATGATACGGTGGTCAATGCTAGATTCAGTGGCTCTAAGTCCGGGCAGCGGAAGAAGACATTCAAAAAGAACAATTCGGGCTCATCCAGCTTGGACCGCATACTCGATCGTCCGTGCCAGATCCATGGGACCCCAGACAAACCAGCCAATCATACCAACAGAGATTGTTGGGTCCTTAAACAGGCCGACAAGATAAATGCCGAAAACAAGGAGAAGGGATCGCAAAGCAAGGATGATGACGAGGAGCCCCGGCCACCGAACATAGGGGGACAGAAGAAGTTCCCCCCTCAAGTCAAAACGGTGAACATGATATATGCTACTCGCATCCCGAAGAGGGAGCGCAAGCGCGCGCTCAGGGACGTCTATGCGATAGAGCTAGTCGCCCCAAAATTTAATCCATGGTCATCATGCCCGATCACTTTCGATCGTCGGGATCATCTGACCAGTATCCGTCACGGCGGTTGGGCCGCACTGGTCCTGGACCCAATAATTGATGGGTTCCACCTGACAAGAGTCTTGATGGACGGTGGCAGCAGCCTCAACCTGCCCTATCATGATACAGTCCGCAAAATGGGCATTAATCCAGCACAGATCAAGCCCACAAAGACTACCTTTAACGGAGTCATACCATGTGTAGAGGCCCGCTGTACGGGCTCAATCACACTAGAGGTTGTCTTTGGATCTCCGGACAACTTCTGAAGCGAAGACTTAATCTTCGATATCGTCCCCTTTCGTAGTGGCTATCACGCACTGCTTGGACGAACCGCATTTGCTCGATTCAATGCGGTGCCGCACTACGCTTATCTCAAGCTCAAGATGCCCGGACCATGCGGCGTTATAACAGTTAATGGAAATACAGAACGCTCCCTCCGCACCAAGGAGCACACCGCTGCGTTAGCAGCAGAAGTACAGAGCAGCCTTTTCAAGCAGAACCTTAATTCGGCGCCGAGCTCCCAGACACTGTCAAGAGAGTCCGGACTATGCTGCAGCAGGACATCTCGGCTCGTCAAGAGCTCGGCTAGCAATTCGGCCTCCGTCCCAGCCCCGATCAAGTGGTGGCATTTGTACCGCGCGTACATAACTACACACTCAAAATACCATGGGCATAGACGGAGGCATAACTAGCTAGTGATCCACAATACGACTCGACCGCCCCCGGACACACATAATTTTCACTGTTTCATTTTCTCCTTTTCAGGTTTCTTTTCCACAGCCCCCCCGATGGCCTGATTACCAGTCCTTTCGAAGGATAAATACACCAAGATGGCAAGAAGCATAGACGTATAAGGGAATTTCTAGATGGTCTCTTTAACGATCACTCTACCTGTTTTCAGGACCCACACGCAGCTCTCCCTTGGTTGTGGCATGTTAAATAGCATTTTGCTTATTGCACTATTTGTATGAATGCGCTTTGACGTATTACCAAATTATAATGAAAACAGTTTGCGGCCCAAATTCTGCGGCCCTAGCTTACTACCCTTTCTTCTTTCATGTTTTCCTTTTCTGTTGATAACTTAATCAGACAGCACCCGTACTCTTTGGTACGTTTCAATTTGCCAGGGGCTTCATTGGGATCCATAATATGGCAATAATGTCCGAACACTTTTTACAGTATAGTTCGGCACCCCGAATTTAGCATTATATGCATTGGCTCCGAATCATGTCTTTGGTCAATAGTTGGGTTGCCCGGCTCCTGTGCTTGCTACCTTACGTTCCGTTATATCGTCTAGAGTAGTAAAGGGAGAACTACTGCGATTGTGCCCTGGTTTCCCCGGATGAGCACCTCATTAGAGAAAGCCGAAAATTGACTGTCATGATGCGGCGAGAGCCGGTCAGCTCTTCGGAGGTTTCAAATCTTTAGAGATTTTTTCCGCATTACGTGAGGGATCAGTACTTACCCGATCAGGTGTTTACAACATCCTAGTTCGGATACTAGGGGCCGCGCCTATATTTTTATTGTCAAACTCCTATGGCTAAGTGAGGGCACTAAAGCTGAATAGTCCGATTGCCTGGTTCGTTGCGCTAAACACCTCCCTCAAGGACCAAACAATTGGATCAAGAGTGTTTAGATTACATCCTGAACACCCCCGTACTACCTACGTGGGGGCAGAAGCCGACGACTGGCCAACTCTCAGATTTCATATACACGGCCGCATAGGGGGTAAAATATTAAACAAACATTTGTCTTACATAAATTAACTTGTTCCATAATACAGGGTAAGATAGTACAAATGTACTCAGTCAAAGATTACATCTTTGGCGCACTGTGCCACCACAATGCGGGATCCCTCCAGGACATTGTCAAAATATAGTTCGGGCGTGCGGTGCTCCTTGCCCTCTGGCGGTCCCTCGGTCACAAGCTTGACGGCGTCCATCCTCGCCCACCACACCTTGACGCGGGCGAAGGCCATGCGCGCGCCCTCGATGCAGACCGACCGCTTGACGACGTCCTGTCGAGGGCAAGCATTCACCAGCCGCTTCACAAGCCCGAAGTAGCTACTGGGTATAGCTTCGGCAGGCCACAGCCGGATTATCAAATCCTTCATGGCCAGTTCGGCCACCCTATGCAGCTCGACCAGCTGTTTTAGCTGATCGCTAAAGGGCACCGGATGTTCTGGCGCAAGGTATTGCGACCAGAACAGATTCTCCATTGAGCTCCCTTCTTCGGCTCGGAAGAATTCCGCAGCGTCAGAAACACTGCGCGGCAGATCCGCAAACGCCCCTGGAGAACTCCAAATCTGGGTTAGTAAGAGATACTTCTTCTCCACATACTTGCTTTGCATACTAATCGCCTTACCCTCCGCGATCTTCTTAGCCTCCTGGATCTCCTGGAGGGCGCCCTGGGCTTCAACCCGGGCCGCTTCCGCGCTTTGGCAAGCCTTGGCGAGTTCGGTCTTTTGAGCCGAAACATCGCGCTCCAAGGCCTCGCATTTCTTCACGGCATCCTGGAGCTTTTGCTAGACCAAATCAAGCCCAGCCTCATCTTCTTACGAGCGGCTTGTTCCTTGGCAGCTCTCTCCTTGGCCTTGGCCAGGGCCTTTTTAAGGACCTCGACCTTGGTTGCCGCTCCTACAAATATTATGGCACTACGGTCAATACACATCATTCATTCTTCCTGAATATACAGCAAGTCGCAACATACCTTGCTTGTCCTCCAGCCGCCTTTTTACAAGGCCGAGCTCTTCTTCGGCCCGCTCCAGACTCTGCTTTAGTCCAGAGACCTCCGCAGCATGAGAGGTTGCGACCAGCAACGACACCTGCTTATTCATATAAGACATCTTTTAGTTAGTTTCCTGCGAAAATAAATTGATCCTCTGTCCGGCTCTTCTTTCCGAACACCGGACAGTGTCTCAGGGGCTACTGTCTATGCTAAGACTTTTTCTTTTGCGTCGCTTACCTCAAAGCCTGTCAGCAGGCTACCGCAGGCTTCGGTCAGTCCGCTCTTGGCGGACTGAACCCTCTCAATCACCGTATCCATAAGGATACGGTGTTCATCCACAATGGAAGCGCCTCGTAGCGCTTCCAGCAGATTATCCGGTGCCTCTGGTTGGACAGAGGTCACCGGCGGGATAGGCACACCTCCTTCTCTCGAGGGAGGCTGCTTGCCGGATTCCGGAGCCGTATAGGTCTCCGGAACCGTATTCGGTTGGGGGCCCAGCTGAACATGACCCCCATCGCCAGTATCCAAGGGGATCTGCTCCCCCATGTGTCCGGCGGCCGAGGTGTCGCCCTCTGGCGCCACCCTGACGGCCTCCTGAACCTCCCCCTGGCCTGGGAAGGTCCTTTGGGGCAGCACCTCGTCGTCGCCCTTGGCCGTGGGAGAGTGAGCGGCGGGTGGTGACTCGCTGGCCATCGCCTTCGAATCCAACGAACCTCCTGATGAGGATCGCATGGAGCTGTCGTGGGCCAGACTGCAATAGCATAATTAAACGCGTTAATACCATGAAGAGGAGAGGCCGGATATATGGACGTATACGGGTTTTTAGTGCTTACGATGCGGCCAGGGGCTTGTTTCGGGGGCGTCGCTCTGGGCTGCTGTCGACGTCCCATGCGGAGTTATCCGCGAGGGGGCCCTTCCCCCTCTTGGGCGCCTCTGCCTCCAGATTTGTGGAGGCCGCCCTCTTCTTCCTTCCCCCAGCAGGGGGAGAGTTGCTTTCTTCCTCCTCCTCCTCGTCGTCTTCGGCGGTAGAGGAGTGAGTCTTGTCTTCGGACGACACGTCCGAAGCTCCCTTGCGGCGGGGGCCACTCCGGACCCCCTTTGCCTTCTTATTGGCCTTCTTCTCCGGCGCCTGATAGGGCGCCTGTACCAGCATCTTCGCCGGGAGCGGGATGACTGGTTCCTCGGGCAGCGGAGCCGAACATTGAATTCGCTCCGCTTTCTCTGTCCATACCTGAAAAAATACAATAGTAAAGTTTAGATATCCTCCTTGAACAAGCAAGTAGAGGATGCGCCTTGAGACGTGAAAGACTTACCGCACTGGCAGGATGGGCAAGATCGTGCCCGCGGTCCGAGTCTATGGACGGCAGCATCTCATTGCCCCTAAATAGCAACTTCCAGGCATCTTCGTGAGTGGTTCTGAAGAGCCTTTCCAAGGTTTGGTGCTTCTCCGGATCGAATTCCCATAAAGGGCAGGTTCGTCTTTGGCATGGGAGGATACGGCGAACTAGCATAACCTGGATCACGCCGACGAGCTTGATGTCTTTATCCACCATGCTTTGGATGCGCGTTTGCAGCGCTATCAGTTCATCCGACAAAGACCAATTTGGGCCCTTCTCTATCCAGGAGGTGAGCCGCATTGGAGCTCCGGACTTGAATTCGGAAGCTGCGGCCCAGGTGGCATCGCGGGGCTCTGTGATATAGAACCACAGTTTCTGCCACTCCTTGACGGTCTCCACAAAAGTACCTTTGGGCCATGTGACATTGGGCAGCTTGCTCACCATGGCGCATCCGCACTCCGCGTGCTGGCCATCCACCACCTTCGGCTTCACGTTGAAGATCTTGAGCCATTGTCCGAAGTGGGGTCGGATGCGGAGGAAGGCTTCACACACAAAAATGAATGTCGAGATGTTGAGGAAAGAATTCAGGGCTAGGTCATGGAAATCTAGCCCGTAATAGAACATAAGTCCGTGGACGAAAGCGTGGAGAGGAAACCCTAACCCGCGGATGAAGTGGGGGATGAACACCACCCTCTCGTTGGGCTTTGTGGTGGGGACGATTTGCCCCTTGGCTGGAAGCCGGTGGGTGATTTCTTTCGCCAGATACCCGGCCTCCCGAAACTTGGTGATGTCCTTCTCCTTAACGGAGGAGGCCATCCACTTGCCTTGTGCTCCAGATCCAGACATGGTTGAGTGCTTTCTTGAGGCGGAAAAGATGAGGACTTGGGCGCTGGAGCTCAAGAATGGAAGGGCAGAGAAAGAGAGAAGGCATGGGTGAAGAAAGGGAATCCTTATCTCCTTATAAAGGCATTGAATATCAAGCGCCTCCCCACTCGCCTATTCCCAAAGGGCTGTGCAAACGGCACGGTTGGATTACCCACGCCCGTATTGATGAGAATCCCGCAATAAGGGGACACGATCTCTGCCTTGACAAGACGTGCCAATGAAAACCGCATCTCGAAACATGGAACGGCAGATGAAAACGGTTCGAAATAATGACCGGGCAGACGTGATGTCACCTCACAAAAAATTGTCAGCGGATTGGACTTGCGGGATATTATACTGTCTACGGTTGTGTGTGGTACTTGTGTTGCAGATCCGGACACGTTCGTTGCGTCCGAAGACTAAGTTGGAGTATTCAGAGAAGGAAGGAGTATTCAGAGAAGGAACCCGCCTTGCAATGCCGAAGACAATCTGCACGTCGGACACCTCGTCATTGAAGCCTGGTTCAGGGGCTACTGAGGGAGTCCTGTACTAAGGGGTCCTTGGGCGTCCTACCTAATAGACATGGGCCGGACTGATGGACTGTGAAGATACAAAGACCGAAGACTCTACCCGTGTCCGTATGGGACTCTCCTTGGCGTGGAAGGCAAGCCTGGCGACCAAATATGAAGATTCCTTTCTCCGTAACCGAGTTTGTGTAACCCTAGTCCCCTCCAGTGTCTATATAAACCAGAGGGCTTAGTCCATAGAGGATATATACAATCATAGTCAGACAGGCTAGACTTCTAGGGTTTTAGCCATTACGATCTCGCGGTAGATCAACTCTTGTAATACTCATATTCATCAAGATCAATCAAGCAGGAAGTAGGGTATTACCTCCATAGAGAGGGCCCGAACCTGGGTAAACATTGTGTCCCCCGTCTCCTGTTACCATCGACCTTAGACGCATAGTTCGGGACCCCCTACCTGAGATCCGCCGGTTTTGACACCGACACTCCCCTCCGCCTGCGACTGGACCGGCGCATCTTCCATAGCTCCTGTTCGTTCCGTCCGAGGCCTCGCCGTCGTCGTCCTCCTTGGTTCGCTCGCCGTGCGCGGTGCGCCGCCCTCTTGCGTTTTCAATGTCGTCAACATCCGAGAGGAACAAGGAGATGACTGTACGTGGAGAGGATGAAAGTAGGGACCTACCAGCGTCATGGCAGTACGCAATCAAGTGCATCGTTATTACAAGCCCCAAAAAATGGTTCCTCCTAATGGTTGGACATCTGGGCTCACACTATTGTCAACGTAGTCAATAAACAAGAGAATTACACAACGAGCGGCTGACACTAGGGAACCAGTAGGTCGCGCAGTTGTTATTTACTTTTTTTAGGAACAAGCAGCTGTTGTTTATACTAATTTTGGTGACGGATCAGGGTAACAATGGGGTTGTGCGGGGGCTGTGGCCCATCTAGCCAGGGTTTTATTTATGTTTACCACATCATGAGCCCAGTTGTGTTTTTTTCTTGCTGAAAATGGCTAGCCCAGTTCTAGATTTTTTTAAAGAAATACCCAAATGAGGCCTACTTGCTTTGTCAGCCCTGCTGGGCTGCAAATCTTTCAAGACGAGGAGAGTTTCATTCGGTTTGCCCAGGAAATGGGCTATCAGTAATGAGAAATGGGTTGTACATTTTTAAAACACATCAAACTCGGAATTAGTTTCATTTTTTTCATTACAAGATTTTAAATTCCATTGATTTTTATGCATGGACAATTATTTGGATTTTATATTTATATAAATTATTTTTCAAAATAGTTTGAATGTGACTCGATATTTTGGGATTAAAAACAGTTGACCGCACCGAAATATGCAAAATTTCGTATGATTTTTAACCGTGGCCACAATATGGGCTGTAATGCTAACAAAAACAAGATGGGCTCCAAAAAAATCCTTAAGAATTAGCAAATGGGCTGTAAATTGTTAGAAATAATGGTAGATGAGTTGTATGCTGTTTTCCACAGATTTGAGGCTGACTTGTGTGCCTACTATAGGTTGCGCGTACGCTTTCCTAAAAAAAGGTTGATGCACACGCCATGTTGTGTCAACTTAGTCAACACACCAGAGCAGTGACTGTTGGATGTCCATCCAACGGCCGTCATGCTTCTTCAATCTCTGCTCTTCCTGCTCCATCCGCTCAAACAAGTGCCGGCGGGACTACCTGCTCCCTCCTTCCACTGCTGGCTGTGCTGCCGTGCAGGCCTCGCTTCCCCACCGTACTCCCATCGCTGGCCTAGCCATCCCTCTACTCACCCACACCTGTTGTTATTCTTCAACGAGGGCAGACGAACCAGTAAACCCTTGTACTCCCCTCAGTGTGGGCATCCACTTCTGAGCCTTCGCTGGCTCTGTGTCGTTCCCTTCCTAGGTCTCGCCGTCGTCCACCGCCCTGGTGCTCTCGGCGCGGCGTGGTCAATGTGCTCAATGAACGACATCCATCGGAAGTGGACTGTACGTGGAGAGGCTGACAGCTGGGTCCACGGTCGCACGCAAGGAAATGCCTCCTTATTATGCACAAAATAATGATTCCTCCACCTGACAGCTGGGACCGACCGGAAGGGCCTCTGTATTTTGCGAAAAAAACGTTCCTCCCGCTGACAGGTCGAACCCACCAGCTATATCTTCGCATGCAAGGAAGTGCCTCCTTATTACGCACAAAAAAATGAATACTCCCCCTGCTAGCTGGGACCCACCGTAGTTGGAGGCTGACTTGTGGGCTTACTGACGCAGACGGAGGGCTTTGTCAACTTAGTCAATATGAACGATTCTAGCTCAAGTGACCGTACGCTGTCCATCCAACGGCCGTAGTGCTTCTTCAACCTCTGGTCCTCTTGCTCCAGCCGCCCAAACCAACGCTGGTCGTGCCGCCTGCTCCTGCCTCCTGTGGCCGGCTGTGCTGCCGCGGAGGCCTCACCGCCCCTACTACTCCCGCCGCTGGACAGGCCATCCCCTACTCACCCACACCCCCTGTTATTCTACGGCGACGGCAGCCTCACACCGCAGCCGAACCAGTGAACCCTCGTACTCCTCTTCGCGTGGGCATCCACTGCCGCGTCTTCCCTAGCTCCGCGCCGTCCCCTTCCTAGGCCTCACCGTTGTCCACCACCTTGGTGCACTCGGTGTGGCGTGGTCAATGTGGTCAAGGAACGACTTCCATCGGAAGAGTATTGTACGTGGAGAGGCTGACAGCTGGGTCCACTGCCGCAGCAAGGAAGTACCTCCTTATTACACGTAAAATAATGGTTCCTCCACCTGACAGCAGGGACCCACCGGACGGGCCACTATTTCGTGAAAAAACATTTCCCCCCTGACTGTTGGGACCCACTAGCTACACCTTCGCACACAAGGAAGTGTGCCTCCTTATCCTCCCTGGCAATCGGGACCCACCTGGTCGAAGCGTACGTAGCGTTGTCATTTTCTAGGCGCGAATGTGTACGTACATACTAGTCGATCGGTCTGTCTGCAGGCTGCAGCGATGAACAGTGGCCGAGTAAGGAATGACACGTGTCGTAGTAGAGGCACACACGTAGCATGTACACGTACGTACAGCGAGGGTGCAAGAAAGTAAATACAGCCACGTACGTACATACGGGCGGGGTCTCGAACGCCTACTTGCGCATACGTACAGCCAGGGCATGTGTACATGGAGAGGCAGCGACGACGTCGTGTTCATCGACAGCCAACCGGCTGGGTCGGAACGGAATGCATCGTCGTGTTCATCGGGAGCCAACCGGCTTGGACGGAACAGCAGATCGTAACGAGGCCTGGCGTACCGCAGAAAGGAGGAAATGGCCTTGTGTTCAACCGCCTACGGTCGAAACTGGATCCTGTTCACCAGCAGGGGTGTGGTGTACCGCAAAACGGAGGAAACGGACTTCTCTTGGACCTCCTACAGTCAAAATGGGGTCCTGTTGATCTGGAGGGGTGTGGCGTACCGCAAAATGGAGGAAACGGACTTGTGTTGTAGCGCTACGGTCGAAACTGGGATCCTGTTCATCGGGAGGGGTGTGGCGTACAGCAAAACGGGACTCCACGGGCTACTGTTCATCTCCACCGTCGACCTCCTCCAGCCTCCACGGGCTACTGTTCATCCACCGTCAACCTCCTCCAGCCTCCACCTGCGACTGTTCATCCACGGGCTCCTGTTCATCCAGCCTCCACCGCTCCTCCACCGGCTACTGTTCAACCAGCCCTCTCCACGGGATCCTGTT